>NC_140166.1:177734071-177808442 GCF_963971535.1 Notolepis coatsorum | reverse complement strand
ATTAGCTCTTTTTATGGGTTCCTTTTCATGTTCCTGTCCCCGGCGACGTTGTCCAACCTGGCAAGAGCCGGCCGGCAGGTTGAGAACAGAGAGGCGAAGGTGGCGGGGCGCTGCTGCATGCCAGAGTGGGCACGTGGAAGAGAGAGAGAGAGAGAGAGAGAGAGAGAGAGAGAGAGAGAGAGAGAGAGAGAGAGAGAGAGAGAAGGTTTTTGAAGTGAGGAAAAAGGCTAATTGGTCGGGGAATGGGGAAAAAGGACCTGTCGTCCGCCAGATGTTTCTGTAAAAACCGTTAGTGTGGTCCAGTGCAGAGTGAGGTGCTGAAGGCCTACGTTACATTATGAGTCAGAGGATCCAGAGCCTCTCCACACCCAGAGCTTGTGTCTACACCCGGCTACGTGGGGGGACTTTCTCCGCCTTTATTTACCCAAGGGGAGCTTGTTGCAGCTTTACCTTTCAATATGTCCGCCAGGGCAGGGGAATTATGGGTCTCAGCGGCCGAGAAAATAAAGGCCATAATTTAGCGCGGGGGGGGGGGGGGGGAAGAAATTTATTTTGTAGTGTCTGTGTTTTTTTTTTTTTTTTTTGTATATTCTGTTTTATTATTTTTGTTATTTCCATTGTCATTATTGTTGTTATTATTGCTATGTCCTGTGAAGTCCTGTTTATTGTTATTATTACTGTATTGTGTTGTCTTGTTTCATGTAAAAGAAAAGAAAAAACAAATAATAAAAAAGTTATAAAAAATAAAAATTCTGCAAGGGGGACATTTTCACCTGTGTGTGTGTGTGTGTGTGTGTGTGTGTGTGTGTGTGTGTGTGTGTGTGTGTGTGTGTGTGTGTGTGTGTGTGTGTGTGTGAGAGTCCACGCAATATCTCGCAAACTATAGGATCAATCAGCCTGTGCTTTGGCACAGCAAGTTGCAGAGGAGCAAGGATGAGCGTGTGGGAATATGTTTCACATCAGGCAATGGGAAGTATTTTTGGGGAATGAATTTTTTACCTATAGTTTCGTAAGAGAGTTTACGGTACAACTTTTTTAACACTTTGAGCGCCACGCCTGGTTTTCCGTTTTACCGGCTGAATGCCACCATCGGCGGCAATGTTAACGTTAATATCGCCTAATCTATGTTTTAAATTATGTGTCTAATCTGCCCATCGCATTATCAAAGACTATTTTCCAGTCAGTGCTGTCAAGGCAGATTTTTTTTTTTTATCGCGTCGTTTCCGTTTCAGAGCAGTTAGAAAAGCCCCCGTTTTGATATAAAAAACAGCTCATTCTGGAGCATTCTATGAAAATCGTCTTTTAGTGGAATATTCCACAACGTTGATATTCGTCGGCCTTTTTATGAATCGTTGTCAAATAAACGCTAGATGATCAATATTATACGTGCACGCAAGCACATTACGGCCGCGCACGGATAATCGCTCCGTTGATTTCCTCACGGACTTTTACAGTGAAACCGAAAGAAGACATTTCACAAAACAGCTTATAACTTCATCAAACTTACTCTGATTATCCTAACACTGATAACATAGAGTCCTTACCTGACATCAGATGGTATCCAACTGGTATATTCCAATTCCTGATCACCATTCGAAAAAATCGATACGTGTATGGATCCAACGCGATACTGTAGATCTCCATGATCAGCGGGGATCTGAGGTTCCAGAATGAACTGTGGTAACCCCGGCTGGATCAGTGAACTGGAAAATGTGGAGTACCGGATTTTTTCCCCCATTCATTTTCATTGAGTCCATTCCAAAATCACTTATGTCATCTGGGAGACGACAGGGGGCGCTTTTTTCCACAGTGATCGCCGGCGCCCCTCGGCTATACTCGGGTAGGCTCGGGTGATGCAATAATTTTTCAGATCGCTAAAAAAAAAAAATATAAAAAAACCAGAGAAATCTCCTGAGTGGCACGGAAAGTGTTAATGCAAGAGGGCGACAACAACGGCTTCAAATGCTGCCACCAAGACTTCTTCAGACCGTGTGTTGTTGGCATTTTGACTTTTAGGGCTCGATTCAGACCTGGGAGAAATGTGTGCAGCGCGGAGTCAATACCAAAATGTCACTACTCCCCATTAAGACCTCTGTCCCCTTGGAATTAAGTCAACTCATAACCAGTTGAGCACCCGGGGAGACGTTTCCCCCCAAATGGAGGCGTGTCTCAAGATAATAATAATAATAATAATAATAATAATAATAATAATAATAATAATAATAATAATAATAATAATAATAATAATAATAATAATAATAATAATAATAATAATAATAACTTAATTTTATATAGCGCCTTTCATGAGACCCAAGGTCGCTTTACATAGGGAAAACATGGTAGACAGACACAACATTAAATATCGGAAGCTAGAGGTCAAAGGCCATGTTAAAGAGGTGAGTTTTGAGGGGTTTGTTGAAGCAGTCCAGAGTTGGAGCGTTGCAGAGTTCTGCAGGGAGGGAGTTCCAGAGGGTGGGAGCTGCCACGCTGAAAGCTCTGTCCCCAAAGGTCCACAGTCTGGTTCAGGGAATGGAGAGCTGACCAGTGTCTGAGGATCGCAGGGACCGTGACTGAGTGTAGGGGGTGGAGGAGGTCAGTGACAAGTCAGACTTTCAACCTAAGTACATTTTGACTGCACGATACAGGCTCCTGAGAAAAGGTGGAATAAGTCCTGCGCCTATCGTGACCATTTTCCATATTGTCTGGTTTGGTGTTATTATTTACATTATTCATTCATTATAGAAACCAAATGTAGGACATTTAGGATCAGTGGCTTTGGTCTATCTTGATATTGTTCGCTTATTGTGTCTTGATGTAGTTACTAACATTAGCAATGCATGAGACGTTTACCTAGGATGGCTTAGAGTAGACGACAGAGTACAGCTACTTGCAATGGGCCTGGTCTACAAGATACACTACACCACTAAGGTACCCATGTACATGTGGAAATACTTCCCAAAGGTCAGTGAATACCACGACCACAACACCAGAGGGAGTTCCACAAATCATGTTCAACCCAGATTCGGCACAAACAAGGGTCTAAACACATTTCGCAATTATGCTACATCAATGTGGAAGGCCCTACCCACAGCCGTACATTTTTTTGAATCACTACCCACCTTCAAAACCGCTCTCAAAGAGCACCTACGGGAGGCTGCAATTCGAAACTGGCCCCCATAAATGTACAAACCCACCCTCCCACCCACCCACCCCCTCCTAATGTACAGTTTCCTCCCCCTCGTATGTATATAGTTTCGGTTAGGATTTCTGTTTAACAGTACTGTATACCTGTACAGTATGTCATGTATGTCATAAATGTCATGATATATATCTGTATGTTGTGTATGTCATAAATGTCCTTATGAATTGAAAATGGGGGACCCTGATGTAAACAAGATGAAAGTCTTTCTCTGGTCTGCATTCCCTTAACAATTGTGTGTATTGAGCCGTACTGTATTAAGTTGGCATCTAACCAGAGTGCAAAATCACAGTAAAGTGCATAGCAATATACAGTGTAATATGTGGAGTATATACTGTATGATAAAGCTATGGAGTAAATATGTTAAGCTAATGTATGTACAGTATTATAATGTACAATGGTACAAGTATGAATACACTGTGGTAGCAAAACATACTAGCCAGTGTGGTATAACTAATAGGAGTAGGTATGGAATATGTACAGATAGACAAAACTACATACAGTGTGTACAGTCTTATTGTACATTGCTATCATACAGTGATATATGGATAGACTATAGATTGAGGTAGGTAGTTAGGAGTTGACAGCGTTCATATTGTATAGGTTCAGTAAAGACAACAGAGCCTTGAGTATAGGCAACAGAAGTCAGAGTTTATACGGTATGGCAATTGTGTGTGTGTGTGAGAGAGAGAGGATTGTGGAGGATTGGAGTGTTGTCTAGGCTATATAACTATGTATATACTGTAACACCGTACAACTATATGACTATCCTATGACTATACAACTATACAACTATACAACTTTACAACTATACAACTATATTACTATATAACTGTATAACTTTACAACTATACAACTATATAACTATACAACTTTTCTTATGTAATGCTCAGGCTGGGATTCCTTGGTTTTTCTTGTTTTTTTTTGTTAAGTAGACATGTCAGGAAAGACTTAGAATGCAGACATGGATAAAATGCAGAATTGCAATGACGTGTAAGAGCTATGAGTACAATATGCATGTCAGATGGAAAGGAACAAATGTATGCAATTAGGAATCACCAGGGGCCCATCAATCTCACAGCCAGGGACGGCATCAAAGTGGTGGTGACTGACACACATCCTGGAGACACAGCAACGGAAGACATAAAACCTATGTGTACATGCAACACTCTCTTCATTCATTTGGAATATCTTAGAACAAATAACACACACAAAAAACACATTTGCTATGTAAATACGCATTCAGTGGCAGGTATAGTGGCGGACATCTGTGCTCTACTGAGCACACTCTCTAGTTTGTAGTTGTGATGATTCAATATTGTCTTTGGCTCTATGGTTCCGCTGAGCTATTCGCTGGACTCACACAGTGTGCTCCTTTTCAGCAAGGCCCAACTAGCTACACATTCACACACAATCACACCTGGCTGACGCCCTGGGAGCTGCCCAGCAGTACAACCACGGTTTCGATGTTTTTGGCCACTGAGAGACTCCACCAGAGCAGTTGGGGTTTAAGTGCCTTGTTCAAGAGGGCCACTTAAAGGGAAATTCCACTGCAAAGCTATATTAAACTCATTTACCAGATTGAGGCATAACTGATTACTTGTTCAGATTGCAGACAAATCCGATTTGTTTCTCAAATCAGATATTTTTCAAATAAGATCCTTAACTTTGCACTGTTTATTTGCAAGTGATCAGATCGGATCTGTGTGTCCAGATATCAGCAACCTATCTGCATGGTAACAACGTTAGCTACCATTAACAGGGGTTGACACCCATATAACGATAGCTAACTGTTAGCCAACGCTATAGCATTACTAATGTAGTGTTTGTGAGAACAAACCAGAGAATATAGAATACCGGAACATACTGCAAGAGTTGAATGGTAGTGTAAGGAAATGGCACCCCCCCCCCTACCTATGTGAATCTTTGTTGTATATATTAAACTTTTCATGTAAGTGAAATGTATTTTTGAATGTTTTTTTGCTACAATAAAAAAAAAAGTATCATAAAAAAAAGAATACCGGAACATACAACAACTTCAATGTGTTGTGCTAACAGCTTAGCCAAAGCTGCTTTATTTTTCCAGAGTGAGACCTAACAGGCGTTGCATCAAACATACATCATCACCTAGCGACACAATGAGGATCTTGTGAATTATGCTACACATTCCTATGTCTAAACCACTACACTAACATGTACAGGTGATTAAACTGGGTAAAAAATATACAAATTAGTACTACTGAGTGTAGTGCTAATCACATGTAGGCCTATGTATAGAGTTGTAGTATAATTATGTACAGTGATACAGGTATAAAGAGAGTATGGTAGTAATCTGTGTTTCATTACACGTATGTGTGCATGCTTACCAACTGTCTCACCTGTTTTATTGCAACACTAATATCACCGACATCTAAGAAGGGAGATCCCCCCTTGAACGGTCCTTCTAAGGTTTCTCTCCTCCACATTGCCTGTGGTGAATTTTTTCCTATTGCTAGGTTTTAGTGAGTTTTTCCTTACCTTCGCGTGGGGTATGTCTGGGAGTGTTGCATTCATTTATTTGATTTATTAAAAAATAAATTGGACTTCATGGTGTTTTTGTTTTGTTCTTGATTTATTGTGATGTTTCTTCTTGACTTGTTTAAAGAAGACGTGTCCGGCCCATGGGGACGTTAATGTGTGTTGTCGGGCCTTACAAATAAATTTGATTTGAATTCATCCACGGCGAATGCATCCACGGCGCTGAGCCATGGATGCACTCCGAAATACTGACCGCTATGAAAACCAGAGACAAAAAATGCTCTGAGTTTCGTAACAGTCAGTCAAAGCTTACCAAAAGCTTGAGCAGTGAACTTCAAGCCCCCGTGACTGAACTCAAACTGCAAAGAAACAGACTAAGAAATGACGTAAACTCCATGATCAAAACTGCAAAAAATAATTTCATCAATGACAAAACTGAGGAAAACAAAAATAAACCATGTGAACTTTGGAAATTGCTCAATAATCAACTATAGGCTGCAGTAAAAAACTTAAAACCAGATTTTCAAACATAAACATAAAGACGGACAACACGCTCATCACAGACAAACTGGATGTGGCCAATTACATTTTCTTCACAAACATAGCCACAACACTGGTAAATAAACTACCCTCCCACTCAGGGCATTTTGGGGTAGAACACATCATAGCCTACTACAATAACCTAGGCATTTTGGGGTAGAACACATCATAGCCTACTACAATAACCTAGGGGTCCGCAAAGATGATTTCAAACTAGAAATGGTAACAACAGCTGAGGTACTCAAAAAACTGAGCGCCCTCCAACCTAACAAGGCCACTGGCCATGACAATATCCCCTCCAAATTCCTCAGAGACTCAGCAGCCGCCATCACCCCAGTCATCACACACATAATAAACCTCTCCATAAAACAGGGACATGTACCCAAATACTTCAAAATTGCGAGAGTAACCCCCCTGCAAAAAAAGGGCAGCAAATTAGACCCAGGGAACTACCGCCCTGTTTCTATTCTTACCTCCATCTCGAAAGTCATGGAAAAAATTGTATACAAACAGGTCGAAAAGTACCTCGCGGGAAAAAATCTAATCTACGAATTCCAATCTGGTTTCAGAACATCCTACTCCACTGACACATGCCTTCTCTATTTGAACGACCACATCAAACAAGAAGTGGATGCAGGCAAATACTGCGGCATGGTCATGCTGGACCTACAAAAGGCCTTCGACACTGGCAATCACTCCATTCTGATTGACAAGCTAAAAGCAATTGGTTTTGATAGTCTATCAGTGAGCTGGATGCAATCCTACCTGGAGGGGAGAGAACACATGGTGGAGGTAAACGGTACCCTATCCTCCCCCTCCCAGTGAGCTGTGGTGTTCCACAAGGAAGCATACTACTGTAGGACCGCTACTGTTCCTAATTTATGCAAATTACATG
Organism: Notolepis coatsorum; assembly: GCF_963971535.1. Classification (NCBI taxonomy): domain Eukaryota; kingdom Metazoa; phylum Chordata; class Actinopteri; order Aulopiformes; family Paralepididae; genus Notolepis; species Notolepis coatsorum. Next base: position 177,801,291 of record NC_140166.1, on the reverse strand, counting down.
TCGTAAGCTTGAGACTGCAACTTGTTCCTGTTCGCGGACGACTCAGCCCTGTTGGTCTCTGACAAGAACAAGTTACAGGTTGAAAAAACCCTCAGCTCGGAAAGAGTCCATTCTCTTCTGCTTCAAATAACAAACTCAGCAAGACCGATTGCTTCTCAATTACAGTGGGTGACAATATTGTCACAAGGAAAGATGAAATTACATACCTGGGTTCCATCCTAGAGGCAAATCTTTCCTGTGACAAAATGGCATCCAATGTAATAAAAAAAGTCAACCAACAAACTTGATTCCTGTACCGGATCTCCTCTCTGGTAAACAAGAATACCCTGAAGACTCTGGCAGGAGCACTCATTCAAGGGTACTACGAATATGCTTGCACCCCATGGTACCAAAGCACCTCAAAGGCGCTAAAAACAAAATGACAAACATCACAAAGCAAACTGGTCAGACTACTGCTTGACCTTACTCCTAGAACCCACCTCACCCCTGCCCACTTTGACAACCTAGGATGGCTTAGAGTAGACGACAGAGTACAGCAACTTGCAATGGGCCTGGTCTACAAGATACATGTCAAAATACTTCCCAAAGGTCAGTGAATACCACGACCACAACACCAGAGGGAGCTCCACAAATCATGTTAAACCCAGATTCGGCTCAAACAAGGGACTAAACACGTTTCGCAATTATGCCACATCAATGTGGAACGCCCTACCCACAGCTGTAAAGGAATGTGAATCACTACCCACTTTCAAAACCACCTCAAATAGCACCTACGGGAGACTGCAATTCGAAACTGGCCCCTGTAAATGTCTAAACCCAACCCCCTCCAATGTACAGTGTCCCCCACCCCACCCCGCCTACCCAACCCCCCCCCCCCCCCACTCCACCCACCCAACCACCTCCAATGTACAGTTTCTTCCCCCTCAAATGTATATACTCTCTTTTCAGACTCCTTTTGTACACATAAACAGTACTGTATATTTGTAGATCTGGTATGTCATAAATGTCTAGATGCAACAGTACTGTCTACCTGTATGCCATGTACAGTATGTCATATACAGTATGTTATGATGAATTGAAAATGAGGGACCCTGATGTAAACAAGACGAAAGTATTTCTCTGGTCTGCATCCCCTTAACAATTGTGTGTATTGAGCTGTACTGTATTGTACCCATTCTGCAATCTGTTAATAAAAATGTCAATCAATCAATCAATCAATCAATCAAATTTGATTTGGTAGTAGTATGGTAGTAGTAGATTATAATTGCATTTCAAACCACATCCAAATGTGGTTTGGATGAGATTAGCTAAAATAGCATTTCATGTTTAAAAAAAAAGAAAAAGTTGCTGTCCAGACTTTCTCAAATCAATCTGGATACAAACTGGATTTGGACCGGCAGTCTGAACCCAGACCTGCAGGGCTTTTGCATAATGTTTAGTCTGCCTCTGTGTTGTGTACAGACTTTGTATACTGGTAACCTGATTAGTGGGCTTGTTTGTTTCTCACTGTATTGGTCAAACAAAGGCCACTGATAACTAAGAAAAGGAAAGTGAAGCTGGATCTAATCTGGTCTCTCGTACGCGTCGGGACTTTGCCTCAAGTCCTTTGCTCTGAGATACCATCTGCACATTGACTTGGGTGGATAAACTTGTAAACACATTTTGAAAGATCCCTTTCTCATAAGCCATGATGTCAGATGGAAAAACACAATGTCCTCCGGAAGCGCAGTGTCATTCATTACACAAAGCTTTGAGGTTGTCCTCGAATCCAATCCAAATGGCCCGGTCCCTCAATTATGTGTACTTTATGGCTGTTTTGCTACCCTGGACTGGAATATATTGTACCTGACATTTGATTTATCTCCAGATCACCTTGAATCACACTGAGTGACCTGTGTAGTGCATTTGCATATTGAATAAGAACTACGTGACCATGTTACTTTACACGAGGCATAATTTAAATGTAAATGTCCTATCAATTAAACCATGTATTGGTGTATATATGACTGAAGGGAAAAGTACATGACAGTGAAGATTAGGTTCCAATGACATAATTGTCATAATCCGGCAAGGCCTAAAACAAGACGTGTTCGGTTTAATTGAGTTCGTCAGCGGCCCCTCGCTTTCAACGGTCCGTCATCTTTCTATGGCTACATTATGAAAAACCTATTACTCCTCACTCGTCACTTTTGCAAAGACACGGGGGGGGGGGGGGGGGGAGAGGCTCAGAGGGAATGAGCGACGAGACCCGTCTGGGGAGGCTTAATTACAAGTAAGCTCTGTTTAATAAGCGCTGGATCGTATGTCTCAGTCCGTGCTCTCAGAAGAGGAGATAGGAAGCTCCAGAAGCAAAGGAATGTCAATGTTTATGTGTGAATGTACACGACTGGATGCCACTGCCGCGCTGGAAAAGTCCTCTCAGGTTGCCATTGAAAATGGACTCTGGCGAGGTTTGAATGGGCCTGTTTAGGTTATGTTGGCATGTTATCTTGGCATGTTATCTTGGCATGTTATCTTGGCATGCCAGGTTCATCTCGAAACAACTTTGAACGGGAGGAATTGTATTACATAGTTCAGACATGTGATTATGTGTGCAATATAAAAAGCACGGTACGTCACCGATTCCTTCTGTACTAATTTGACAAATTCCCATGATGTCTAATGTAATGAGATTATGTGAAGCGTAGGATAACATTAAAATGTTTTCTCATTCCCAGATTATTTTTCATGGAGCAGCTATAATTGCACAGTATACAGTGTGCACAGCGATAAAGGCCTGGTTGCTTGGGAGTGTATTGGATGTGTATTTCCTTTAGTTATTGCATTAGCAAACATTACAACAGGAAATACACTTGGATCCCTTTTCCAAGTTGTCACTTTGAAACCGTCTACACAGTATAGAATAGATGTAAAATATATATTTTATAACTTCAGATTGTAGGGCCGCCTATACTGCACGTTACAATCTGAAGTTATAAAAGACAGATTTTCTATTCTATTCTACCATACTCTGTGCCACGCTGACCACACAGGCCTCACCTGTAACCCTTAAAAGCCAGAAACCAGACACTCTCGAGACCGACCGTGTTTATTTTTCCACTTGCATGTCCGATTCCATAAACCGCTATGAAGTCATGCTCGACACCGACGGACTGCGCTGTGACAGATGCAGCTATTAAGAAAGAAGCCAGATCAGCTCGTCTAGCAGAACCATTGGGTTACTCAATAAAAATCCTCCACAGAGAGAGAGAGAGAGAGAGAGAGAGAGAGAGAGAGAGAGAGAGAGAGAGAGATTGCATTTACAAATGTTTCTGGAGTGTGGAAAAGAGCTTGTGAGATCTATAAATATATAAAACGGGTGATTTCACTTTTTGAAAAGAGAAAAAAATTACTAAAAACACCCAAGAACCAGCTGTAGATCCGTAGCTGAAAAATGGCAGTAAAACAGTACTAACTATGCACAGAGACCATGGGAACCACACATGTTCACATCTCACCACAGCGCGGTGTCTGTGTGCGCGTGTGTGCGCGCCCTTGTTATGGTTAGTAGACAATGTGTTCACTCAAAGAACTTGCTTCTACAGTTGACGGCGCAGGCGGCGTCAAACAAGAAATTCCAAAACTACGAACAAACACTGACAGTATGTACCTACGTGTGCATGCATGCATGCATATAATATATATATATATGTCTGTGTTTGGGTGCATATGTCTGTGCATACAGTATATCTGTCACCTGCATGTCTGTCGATGACCGCATTTGTAAGTGAAAATACAAACAAAATCAGATTAGGCAATCCCCCTTCTTTGATTTGCAGATACAGGTATGAGAGACTTTTTATGTCATCAACCAGCCATGACATCATGCTCACATGATGCTTTATAGAACAGTCATTTTATCCAGCGGACTCATTCCAAAACAGATTATAGATATGAGAAACTCCCATTCACCCAGACCCACATACCCAAAGTGTTTTTACGACAATGAGGATATGAACGTCATATTGCACTGATGAAGGAAGACAATGAGCTTTTATCCATTTGACCGTTGTCTCTCAGTGCTACAGTTATGTCACGTGATCATAGCAGTCGTATTGGATCATACCGCCTGAACATGGATGAAAACATCAACCGTTCGAGGGGCATTTACCCGGGAAAACAAAAGCATGGAGCTGACGTAAACACCAGCAGATGAGATGTTTGAAAAGAAGAGGGAATATCTCTTTAATCAGCTGATGTCATCATCTCTCTCTCTCTCACACACACACACGCACGCACGCACGCACGCACGCACACACACACACACACACACACACACACACACACACACACACACACACACACACACACACACACACACACACACACACACACACACACACACACACACACACACACACACACACACACACACACACACACATGGTTCAGAGCCAAAGCAGTAGGCTCTTTCCTCCCTCATGCAGGATCAGACACAACTGACAGTGTTTTTGGGAAAGTACTGCATTTGTAATAGATGCTGACATTTGATCTCTGTACCGTGGTTGTCAGGTATTTAAGAGTCTGGCGTTTCAGATCTCTCGCCCATGCTTCGCCAATTATAAACAAACACCTGGTCTTTGGCAATGGAGATCTGTGTGTGTGGGTCCCCAGAGGGTAGGCAAAGACCATCCAGACAGACTTCTTACTGGCACTCGCACACCAGATGCCTAGAACACCAGCAGTAACATGGAGAGTTTTACTACATACTTTGTGCAAGAATCTCAGAAATAGCTGCACAAAGCAATGAACAAAATGATTGTCCAACACTCAAAATAGAGAAGTGCTTTAGTGCTTCGATGTGATTTACATATGGACATCGTTAAAGCCTTTATCTTCAAGTTAAACTTAAGTCTGTGGTCTACAGGTTGATTCAGTCCATCGGTTCTTCGATCCTTTGCCCTGTTTTGTTGAAGGGGAGATGAAGGATTTCTAGCTTGAGTAATAGCCAGAGCTCTAATCTGAGGTGTTGATTGGAATTGTCCTCAACGGGTTTGTTTATGCAAGGTCCCGCCGTTAGCGTCTGTCATCCAGTCACCTCGCATACATGTCATGAAGGGTGCCCAACGTCCACACTGTCTGGCCCGGAGTCAGGGCAAAATACACAAACACTAATTCCATCCTCACCGGCCGAACTCCCACATGCTCTTAAAGGCACAGTGTGTGATCTCGTTTTGATCATACCAAAGCGGGGTATATTCACATGCAGTCTTCAAGAGTGTGACATGTAGATGGAAAATGTGCTTTTGGGGGGGGGGGCTTTCTTAATCCATTGTAAATTGGAATTGGATCTGTTTTACTCATTTACATTTAGTCATTCGGTAGTGTTTGCAAATGTTACCAATGTAAACACACCTTTTACAGTCACAAAATACAGTGAATACAACTTTTTTGTGTTTTATTCTTTTATTATTTTTTAAACAAACATATAAACAAACGACAACACACGATAAGATATACAAGCATTATTAACAGTGCACATCCAATGAAATCACCATATAGTTAAATGTCTTATACAGGATATACCCCCAATACCTGCTATCTAATACCCTACACACATGCTCTAGCTCGTACCCCCCCTCCCGGACCCCCCATTGGATAATCCATCCATTATCCCTCGCTCCTAACCAGACACTACCATTATATGCTAGCTTTTATTTTCTCCACCACTTCTAACCACATTGTCATTTTGGATTCATTGAGACCCAAAATTCTTGCTGTAGATATTTCTTGATAAATCACATCGAGATATGTAATAATCCAGACCTTTCGGCAATTTTTTTCCGGTTGGAACCATCGTGATGCTATCAGCTTTTTAGCCACTGTGATACCCGATAAAACCAATCTCTTTTACTGCATACTCAAAAACATCATTCAGCAGTAATACAGAGGGGTGTACAGGTATATTCAGAGTTAAGAGATTTGATAATTGCTGGGTCACCTCTTTCCAGAATATTTTAACTGGTGGGCAGTCCCAGTACATGTGCATAAATGTCCCCTCGTCCCCATTTGTACATAAGGAGCATTTGGAGTCTTGTTTAAGACCCATTTTTTTCAGTCTTATAGGAGTCAAGTATGTCCTGTGAATATAGTTAAGATTTATTTGTTGATGGTCTGGGTTCCTTGATGTAAATCGAACATTTGCCCAGGCTTCTTGCCAATCAAAATCGCTTTCCAGGTCTGGTATATCCCTCCTCCAGACGGAGTCTAGGTGGAGGGTTTCATACGAGGACGTTAGTAATTGATGATAAAAATCTGAAACAAAACCTCTCGATGTCTCTCTTTCATAGAAGAATTTGTGGTATCTGTGGTGTTCAATTGGTATCTTTAACACCGTGAGACTTCAAACATAACAATAACTGTGTGTAAAAAAAATGTGTGGACTCGGTGAGATTACATTTTTTGCGTATTTCTTCATAGCTACAGAAACCCTGTTTGTTAAAAACATCACCTAATGAGTGTATGCCTTGCTTTTCCCATATAGGGAATCTTATAGGTCGTTTTCCTATCAAGAGTGCATTGTTATTGAATAAGGGAGTATGATTGTGCCATTTATGTGGATTAGAATGTTTTTTTTGTGTTTCACGCCATATCCGGATCGCATGAGTAATTATGGGGCCACATTTCCGTTCGCATTGCTTAATTGATAATTTAGTGTATGCTATGTCCTTCAGTCTATGTGGGGCTACTATATTTTCTTCTAATTTTCTCCAGGATACTAATGCTTGGGGATCAAACCATGTTGTCAATGGTCTTAAAGTGTACGCCTTAAAATAGTGGAAAGAATCTGGAAATGCCATACCACCGTCTGCTTTGTTTCTCTGTGCGGTGGATCTTTTTATATGTGGTGGTTTGTTATTCCAAATAAATTTGTATGTGGAGGAGTGTAATTTTTTCCAGTAACCCTCTGGAGGGGGTAACGGTAGCATTGAGCTGAAGAAGTTGATTCTAGGTAGTACGTCCATCTTAACACTTTGATTGCCTAAGGCTAAATTCATGATATACCATCCCTTGCCAGCTCTATTTGTCTATGGAAAAGTTCCCCTTCTTTGCAGGGCTATAACTTTTTAAATTCTATTGCTAAATTGCCATTATTAGGGCCCATTCAAGGTCCTATATGTATTGTTCATTGTGTAGCAACGTTAAACTTTTTCATTCACATATTCATAGTAAAATATGGTCTAAAGTATAAGTATGTTTTCATCTCTTTCTGCAGCTTTCTCCAGAACGTGATTTATAGCCCCAAATGCATTATATTGATGATGAAATACAGTTTGGTAGGAATCTGTGCGAGATCAAAAATTTCAATTGGACGTACTTCTAGAAGTTTCTACGTATCATCTGATGATGACCGGATGGGCGGGGGATCGTTTATAATTCCGTGGGCAGCGTTATATCATTCATCTAGTGTGGCTGTGTGGGTGATATGATCATCAGAGCAGTTTATATCGAACACGTTCAAAAATAACGCTGAATCTTACCGTATCTTCCTCGCGCCGTTGGACGATGAGCGTGGAACTGAAATATTCCTATTATGGGATGTAGAAATACGCGATCTATTTCCAGGTTGTATAATAGTATATACGTCCAAATCATGTTGTTTATCGAGTTATTGGCAACGGATCGCTATGTATTGTGTCGAGATCGAGTCCCGGGACCTATAGAGAGTGCCCGGAAGTAATATGGACGATCAGCACTTCAACCACATAACTTCCTGTTTGGCGGTTCTGCCGATCGGCCACCAGATGGCGCTCTTGAACCGCTAGAGGTTTGAGAGGAGCTCAGAACTGTGTGTGAAGGCTGCGGATGGAAAATATGATTCAGATCACAGATTTTTGAAATATTGATATTAAAGACGAGTTACGGCGTCCTCGGCAACTTGAGCATGGCGGGGAAGGACGCCTAAACACGTTTTCGGCACTTAAAGTGTTAACTATTGATATCCGTGCCTGTACTGAGTTTTTAAGTTTTGACCACCTATCAAGGTCGTCTTTGATTTTGTTTTGGATTTTTATGTAATTGTGCTTCACCGTTTGTCTTATGGTGGGGAATATTTCCACTCCCAAGCATCTAAAGTGTTTTACCATAGGTATCTCTACTGGGAGGGTTATATCTTTTTTGCAGGGGCGTTAAGTGGAAGGAAAGCCGACTTCGGCCAATTTATCTTAAATCCCGATAAATGAATAAGTGAATACAACTTAAGAACTGTTGCCTAGCGCTCAGTCAATGAAAACATGTGTGGCAACCCCAAGCCACCCCTGGGCTTGGTGATTGATGGGCGTTACGTGGCGACCCAATGGCTGGGCGCTGCCCATGTTTGGGCGTCCGCTTCCGGACGCACCTGTCACTAGAGAACCATCAGGAGTGATTATCGAATCACGGCGCGGTGCGCCTGTTGGGGAGGGGGGACTTAACGGAGCCGAGGAGCCTCCTCTCAGTCCCCCGTAGCAGCGCAAGGCGAGAGGCCACAGAGCGGAGACGCCGCCCGGCCGACAGATTAACGCCAGCAAGCGATCATTATTTAAATAGAAAATAAAGAGTATGATTTTGGGAACCTGTCTGTGTGTTGTTCATTCTGCCACCCCTACACCTGGAATTGCCACACATGTCTCCGTTATTGTTGTTTTTTGGCGGTGGGGCAACCCGTGTTTGTTTACGTTTAGATCACCGAATGGGCCTTTAAGTCACAGGCAATAACATTCTCTATGTAGTTAGAGAGCAAGAGTCAGGCACACCCATCCTCATAACATACAGTCACATCCACTCGCCTTAACCCCGAGCTAAATAGCTGGTTCGGAAATACTTCCTTCATTTTGTCAATGACAATTAATGTCTCTCGTTTTCTCACCTCCACCGTGGCTGTGGCACAGTGTGTGTGGGGTCTGAGGCATGTAATAAAGCGTACATTTCAGTCCAGTAATTACAAAGTTGGAAAGTATTCTCTGGGGTTCCACAGTCCTCAGCGCCACATGGCCTCTTGTGATATACTGGGGATTTCCCATCCCAGCAGCCTCCCAGGCTCCATCAGGTGTTTGAACGAGCTTTTCCGTGGAACATCCCCTACAAGTATTTCGTTTATCTTTTTTTTGTTTTGATACGCTTACGGTTCTGCTGGAGGTCTTTGATGGGGAATAATGGGAGTCCCAGAGAGACACTTTGGGTCTCCTTTCTCTGAGGGTGGTTCCCTTCATCAAAGATTTGGCACGGCAGAAACCAGGAGACATAAACGACTATGGATGTTTGCTTGTAATACAGGGAGCGACAAGGGAAAAACCAGGAGCCTTTTCATGGAGGACGACTTTGAACTGCGGTGGCGTGATCAAACCTGACCGAACCGGAGCCGAGTGACGGGCTGGGGGACGGATTGGATTTCGTGCAGGAATAATTTAACGCTTCTGGAACATTTCACGTCAAACACATGGCCAGGGCCAGTCCTCATCCAGAGGGAGAGTTTTATTTCACAGCCACAAACATGTGCTCTCTGCTCTGCCATCACAGTTTCCCCACGTCAACCAACATCACTACACGCACGCACGCACGCACGCACGCACGCATGCACACACACACACTCAGAGACACACACACACACACACACACACACACACACACACACACACACACACACACACACACACACACACACACACACACACACGCACACACACACACACACACACACACACACACACACACACACACACGCACACACACACACACACACACACACACACACACACACGCACACACACACACACACACACATACACACCTCAGTCTCGCTGCAGCCTTGGGCACCACAACAAGTCTTTGTTGTTCATATGCCTTATGGGAACATATTTGGTCATACTGTGTCTGATTCCATGCTGGCGGGACATCCATTGGAGCCACAGCAGCCGCGATGAACTTCACAGCCATGACATCACGGGGGGAAAGACGGATCTATGGAACATGCGACCCCCCGTCATGACATTCCCACTCAGTCATCAAGTCAGAGTGTCTTTCATGTTGCCTATATTTCGGATCGCCGCACCCCATTTTCTCTGTCGCCCCTGTCGCTCGCCACCAGTGATTTAGCATGAGGGGGAGGGGGGGGGGGGGGGGGGGGGGGGGGCGGGGGTTGTGTTCAAAGCATTACAGAGATGTTTGGGCGTTTGAGTGCCGTGAAGGAATGGCAAGAGGTGGCAGCGGCACAGTGACACGGTAGAACCCTCACCGTCATCACCACGATATTAGAGCTGATTTATTAGTTATAAATCTAGAATACAGAGAGAGCGCTGTAATGGGTTACATGCTTTTTGAGTTATGACCCTCGCAAAGGTTTTGTTGGGGGGGGGGGTGGGGGGTGAGTGGGTATTTTTAGAAAGCGGTGTCATAGATCCAGCGCTGGCCTTTCGCATATCTATACGCATATCGCAGCCTATGCGGCGTGATAAATCACGACTATCCAACCGCTGTTTACGAGCATATCAAAGACAATCCCCGTGCGTTGCCTCTAACCATTTTGGACGGGGAACAAAGCACCTTGGTCTCCTGTCTTTAATTAAACCACAGCCACGGACAAAACAATGGTTACAGTAATGAAGTTAGAAATGTTTTTCTAACCCTCGTTTCCAGACGATGTATTTGTACCTGTGTGAACAAGATAATCTGAGGGGAACATACTTTGTGGTTTTTCGCTGCGCTGTTAACAGTTGCTTTTGAGTTCTTGGAGGTTGTAGGACATAGAGAGGACAAGTGAGGACGGCGAGGACAGGGGAGGACAGAAAGGATAGGGGAAGACAGAGAGGATGGGGGAGGACAGAGAGGATAGGGGAGGACAGAAAGGATAGGTGAGGACAGTGAGGATGGGGGAGGACAGAGAGGATAGGGGAGGACAGAGGATAGGGGAGGACAGAGAGGATAGGGGAGGACAGAGAGGATAGGGGAGGACAGAGATAATAGGGGAGGACAGAGAGGATAGGGGAGGACAGGGACGATAGGGGAGGGCAGAGAGAGGATAGGGGAGGACAGAGGGGACAGGGGGGGACAGATAGAGAGGATAGGGGAGGACAGATAGAGGATAGGGGAGGACAGAGAGGTTAGGGGAGGACAGAGAGGATAGGGGAGGACAGAGAGGATAGGGGAGGACAGAAAGGATAGGGGAGGACAGAGAGGATGGGGGAGGACAGAGGATAGGGGAGGACAGAGAGGATAGGGGAGGACAGAGAGGATGGGGGAGGACAGAGAGGATAGGGGAGGACAGAGGATAGGGGAGGACAGAGAGGATAGGGGAGGACAGAGAGGATAGGGGAGGACAGAAAGGATAGGGGAGGACAGAGATAATAGGGGAGGACAGAGAGGATAGGGGAGGACAGGGAGGATAGGGGAGGGCAGAGAGAGGATAGGGGACGACAGAGGGGACAGGGGGGGACAGATATAGAGGATAGTGGAGGACAGATAGAGGATAGGGGAGGACAGAGATGATAGGGGAGGACAGAGAGGATGGGGGAGGACAGAGAGGATGGGGGAGGACAGAGAGGATGGGGGGGGACAGAGAGGATAGGGGAGGACAGAAAGGATGGGGGAGGACAGAGAGGATAGGGGAGGACAGAGAGGATGGGGGAGGACAGAGAGGATAGGGGAGGACAGAAAGGATAGGGGAGCAGAAAGGATAGGGGAGGACAGAGAGGATAGGGGAGGACAGAAAGGATGGGGGAGGACAGAGAGGATAGGGGAGGACAGAAAGGATGGGGGAGGACAGAGAGGATGGGAAAGGAGAGAGAGGATAGGGGAGGACAGAAAGGATAGGGGAGGACAGAGAGGATGGGAAAGGACAGAGAGGATAGGGGAGGACAGAGAGGATAGGGGAGGACAGAGAGGATAGGGGAGGACAGAGAGGATAGGGGAGGACAGAGAGGATAGGGGAGGACAGAAATAATAGGGGAGGACAGAGAGGATAGGGGAGGACATAGAGAGGATAGGGGAGGACAGAGGGGACAGGGGGACAGATAGAGAGGATAGGGGAGGACAGATAGAGGATAGGGGAGGACAGAGAGGATAGGGGAGGACAGAGGATAGGGGAGGACAGAGAGGATAGGGGAGGACAGAGAGAGAGGATAGGGGAGGACATAGGGGATGGGGGAGGACAGGGAGGATAGGGGAGGATGACGAGGATAGGGGAGGACAGGGAGGATAGGGGAGGACAGGGAGGATAGGGGAGGACAGGCTTACTCGTAAGGGGGGGGGGCTCTCTGGGGTCCAGCTGCTACAGGGGGGGGGGCATGAAGGCCAATAAATGTATGTTTAATATATGATATGAGTAAAGCAGGTTTGGTGAGGGCCCGTTCGCTGGACCAGGGGCTCTGTCTGGGAGAGGGCGATATCTTATAGTAGAGCACATGGAGCTAAATTAGATGACTGCACTTCTGTCCTTTGAGTCAAAGGGAACCTTCCATTTAGTTAGTGTTTATGTGACTGACCTTGCTTCAAAGTTATGCCGTTGTTATTTTTTCTTGTTGTAGTTGTTGTCATTGTTATTGTTGTTGTTATGATGGATTTCAGGAGAGTATGGTGGCCAATTATGGTTGCCATTGGTTTGTTGTCATTTCAAAGTCATTCCAAACAGAGGGAGAATGAGTGAGAGAAAGAGAGAGAGAGGGAGAGAGGGATGGAGGGAGTCAGAGAGAGATAGGGCGACAGAGAGAGAGAGGGGGCGAGAGAAGGAGAGAGAGAGAGAGAGAGAAATGGACTTTGAAGATTATTTTGATGACTGTAATTAAAAGCTAAAACTTTGTTCCAAAGGCAGTTGCACTCTATGCTAATTAGCAGTATATTTTTTTCCCACCCAACCTATCACTTTGAGAAATAAACTCCACTAATGTTTCTGCTCCTGCTGTTGGAAGTTGGAACTCTGATTCACTGCATATTTCTTTTGGCAAAAGACTATGTTTATTTCATCTTTGCTTGTACTCCTGAACATATAATCTGATGATACTGTATTGCTTTTGCAGAGAGGGCAAGGTGTTGAGTCTTCTCTCACTCTCTCTACCTCCCTCCTCCCATCTTCCCTCTCATCTCTCTCTCTCTCCCTCCCACCACCCACCTTCTCTCTCTCTCTCTACCTCCCACAACCCACCTTCTCTCTCTCTCTCTCTCTCTCCCCCCACCCACCTTCTCTCTCTCTCCCACCACCCACCTTCTCTCTCTCTCTCCCACCACCCACCTTCTCTCTCTCTCTCTCTCTCTCTCTCTCTCTCTCTCTCTCTCTCTCTCTCTCTCTCTCTCTCTCTCTCTCTCTCTCTCTCTCTCTCTCTCTCTCTCTCTCTCTCTCTCTCTCAGTTCACCGTGAGTTGCAGGGAAGTCAACATGTCCTCAGTCTCTGCTACAGGCATCCGTCCGTTTACCATCAGTTCCATCTTTACAGCCGTGAAAATCGTTCCTGTGTTCAGATGCAGCCTACATGCAGCCATGTGCAGAGAGAGGGCTTTTAGCACCGTGGGACCAGTGAAGCGTTATCACATTTTCAACGTGATCTCAACGTTCACAACCGCTAAACGCAAACACATGCACCGGGGAGAAGTTTGATTTCCCGTTGCTTTTATACGATGTCATATTTCGAACGGAAGACTGAGATATCAATTTGTGATTAACTCTTTCTCTGCCAACAACGATTATATATGTTATTGCGCGCCATCCTTTGAACGCCAACCACGTATATATACGTTATTTGATCGATATTTCTATTCATTATTCATCCAGGGACCTTGGTGTTAACATAGGGAATGAGTCTGAGATCGCAAAAGTCCAATACTGCCGCCTGGTGGGATGCGGCCGGTATTGCACATCCTTTGAAACTGTGTATTCAGCTGTGCGTCGATTATATTGGTCCGGGCAGACTTTTCTAGTAACCTAAACCTAGGGCTTCACCCGATCGCATTGAATTGTTTTCGGGACCCCCGATTCATTATGCTGTGGTGGGTTATGTTGTGGGCCAAATGGACATACAATCTACCAGATGGCAATAAAATAATTGTAATATTCTTTTTGGAATCCCACCGGCCACAGGTAAGAGCAATTTAACGTCAATTTCAGCTTGATTGTGCCTTGTTTTCCCTCGCCCTGATCAGCGTATGTTGTTGTACTAAAGAATGCCGTTATTGACAATCAATTCATCAGAAACAACGCCCCCCCCTTTCATGCATTCATGATGGAACATAATACCGATCATATGCATTTGAATTTTTTATTGTAGCGTGTGTAGGGACGAAATGCCAATGAATTTAGTATAATATACGTCACAGGCTACGTTACTAGCCTCCCAGGAATTACCCTAAACCGTTCTAATAGCATACTTATATTCACCACGGTATAAAACGGGAATGTATGGATGGAATTATTTTTTCTTTTTCACATCTTGAACGAGCCATAGTATTGCATCCATAGCTATAATATAGAATATAGTTATAGCCCTGCAAACAAGGTGACTGACTCCATTGGTTTAATTGGCAGCGCATAGCCATATCCCGGAAACAGCGTGGCAGAGAATGAGTTAAGAGTTGTTCATTTTGCTCAGCAATAAATATTGTTCCATGTGAATGCATTCCTGCTACACAAATAAACCAGCTTGACATTGGCTACAATGTTCAAGTTCAAGTTCCAGTTTGTTTTTATTTGTCACGTTTAAAGTACATGTATTACAGTGAAATGCTTGGTTCTGTGAATGTGCTTCATACAGTAAAAAAAAGTAAAAGAGGAATAAAGTCCCAACACTATACAAATTTACAATAATACAACATACAAACTAAAGTACAACCTAAGTACAATGAAGTAAAAATGCAGACATGGTGTAGCCAATGTAAAAAATTATACAATTTGAACGTGAAAAGAAGCAGGATAATACATGTTACGAATGACATCACAGTTGATGCGCCTCTCGGCCAATCAGATTGATCTGTGTTCAGAAGAAGAAGTCCACAGTAGGAGTACTCTCCCAGATAGAATGAGTAGAAGAAGACAGTGGTGATTACGCAAGCAGCCTGTCTGCCACTGTTCTGGAGAGCCCATTATGTGTCTATGAGTCCCTGGGGGGGGGAGAGGATGAGAGAAGAGGTATAGTGTAGATCTGTCACGTGATGATGGGTCATGGATCTAACATTCCTCTCTCCCTGAGCACTGAGCTCCCATATACAACTCACATACACTCATATTATACACTGTCTCCAGACCATAGGAGATGAGGGAGAACTGTGTGCTTGTGAGTGAGTGTGTGTGAGTGAGTGTGTGAGTGAGTGAGTGAGTGAGTGAGTGAGTGAGTGAGTGAGTGAGTGAGTGAGTGAGTGAGTGAGTGAGTGAGTGAGTGAGTGAGTGAGTGAGTGAGTGAGTGAGTGAGTGAGTGAGTGAGTGAGTGTGTGAGTGTGTGTGCGAGAGTGAGTGTTTCTGAGTATGTGTATATTTGTGTGAAGTGTGAGTGTACGTCTAGTTTTGTTGAGCTTCTCCTAGCACGATGTGAACCTGACGGTACTAAATGATCATAATAGATGTCTGCGAGTGCGACCCTGGTCAGGAGGTGAAGGGTCAGAAAGCAGAGGTCAATCTACATATACGTGACAGATAAAGATAACAGCCCAAGGCAACGATCATCAATCATTATTATACTAACTTTATAGTTCAAAATGGCAAGCAAAAAGTCAAAGTTATCTTTGTAGAAGTAGAAAGCTTTATTGTCATTGCACAATACAGTACAATTTGTTTGTGCAGCACCTAAAATAATGATACCTACTTACACACACTACCACACAACTGAAAGATATCGGTGTTTTTCAATGTATGTGATGTATAGATTGGGGGGAGATGACAGCATCTAACAGTGCCAGGTCAGAGAGGTAGCTGTGCCTGGTGACGGTAGAGGAAGCGGTTTAGAGGCAGGAGGCAGTCAGTGTTAGCAGCGAGCAGAATGTTTGCATTCCATCAGAACACAACAACTGATAAGAGCCGCCGCAGGCACAATGGTCAGAGAGAGAGGTTTGACATTAATGAAATGGCAGTTTGATGTGTGTTAAAGGTTAAAAACCTCTATTTTTACTTCTATTTTACATGCTATACTATTTTATTTCATACTTATCTTGTCTAGCACAGTCTCTAATAGTAACAGTAAGAAGCATTTTGTATAAAAGTATTCTGTACTTCTGTATGACAACAATGTATGCCTTTCAAATGTTAAATGATAAATGATTAAATGATACACACTGAAATCTACGCTCTCTCATCCTGCTTTCCACAACTCCTATACTTCCTGAGTGACGCGCCCAACACTGCTTAATGGTTGTTTAAATATTTTACATGTTTTGATGTGGTGCATAAGCAGCATATTAAGATGACTGCATTTCTTGAACATCTGATAACTGCATAAGCAGCACATTAAGATGACTGCGTTTCTGGACTCAGAAGATGACGCGACAATATTATTAAACAAGAGAGCTCTGTAATTGAAGTGGGAAAAGTGATTCTTGACTCAAGATGACTGCACAAGAGCACGCGATGTGAAAAGCGACAATATTCGCGATGTGAAAAGCGACAATATTATTAAACAGCAGCGAGCAAAGCGTCAGGAAGCGAGCGTCAAATTGAAAGCGGCAGTCAAGTCCATGCCGCGCACGCGTCAACACACAGGCGAGCGTCAACACAGCAGCGGGCAGCGGCAGGGGGGCGGGTCACGTGGGGGTCGCGGCCAATCAGAGGAACCCGGAAACCGAAGTCCGTTGCGGAAAGGATACACGCTGCCTGGACACGCTACTATTCCCAAATCAAATGTATATAATAGGTATTATGTTTCATCATGAATGCATGAAAGGGGGGGGGGGGGGGGTCGTTTCTGATTCTTTGATTGCCAGTAACGGCATTCGTATTGAACACAAAAACGCTGATCTGCTGGATTGGTATAAAAGCATTGCACGATCAAGCTAGAATTGACGTCAGATAGTCCTTACCTGTGATCAGGAGTATTCCAAAAATAATATTCCAATTGTTTGATTGCCATCTGGTCAATCTGATGTCCATCTGGTCCACGACATAACCCACCACAACATACGGATCGGGGGCATTTGACACGCCGCAATGCAATAGGGAGAACCGCTCGACTCGCCCGACCCAGAAAACTGTGCCCGGAGACATTTGAGTGTAACACAGGGTCTGGAACAGGGTTTACTGCACTCTCGATACTGCCACCTGGGAGGATCTGGCCGGTACTGCACCCTTGGGGTCGCAGTATGCCTTCTAACGACAACATATGGGTCCCTGACATTGAATAGAATATTAAAATCGAAAAAACTATCAAATGGTTGGCGTTCAACGGTCATCGGCCAAACACGTATATAAACGTTGTTGGCGGGGAATACACAATAATGTTAGTGATAGAAGGGAACTCATTTTGTGCAAAAATGGAAAGCTTGCCAATGTTCATGAGGCAGAATTATTACAATAGCCGATAATAAGGGCGGTCAGGTGGCGTAGCGGAGATTGCGTTCGTCACCAACACCGGAGACGCTGGATTCCGGCGTTTTCGCCAGCTTGGCTGGCCGTTCACACTAATACAATTGGCTGTATTAGAGGGTGGGAAAGCTGGAGGGGTGGGTCCGGGTCGTTGTAAACAGTGACTCCTACAGTTCGGTCGGGGGGGCCTGCTCAGCGCGGATAGGATCTAAGGGGGGTAATGTGATCCTTCCACACGTTACACCCTCTCAGTGAGAGTCCGCGCTGCCAGGTGAAAAGAAGCGGTTGATTGGCTACACGTGTGTCTGAGGAAGCACGTGATAGCCTCCACTCTCCCAGACCGACTGTGGGGGGTAAGTGCGCAGCGACCAGGAAGGGGATTGGGAATTGGCATAACGACTAACATTGGGATGGGAGAAAATCGGAGGAAAAAGGAGGGGGGAAAAGATAAAAAAAAAAAAAAAACAATAGCCGATAATACAGTTTCCCAATGATAAATCCCTATACGGGTGGACCGCACAGGAAATGAAAGTGACGTCAGACTACACCTCCCTATTATGCTACATGCAACAAGATGCAAAGCTGAAAGTCCTGCATCATTTAGGAATCCTTAAAGGAAAACTCCAACATTTTGGGAAATTAGCTTATTTGCCATCTACCCTGGAGTTAGACAAGAAGATACATACATTTTTCTTCTATGTGCATGCAGTAGGAGTAGGAAGACGTTGGGAACTAGGCTAAGGGAGGAACCTACTTCCAGTGACTGACGCTAAGCTAGGCTAACAGTGTGCGTCTTATGTATCTTAACACTCCAACATTTTGGGAACCCTGGAGTTAGACAAGAAGATGCATACCTTTTTCTTCTCTGTGCATGCAGTAGGAGTAGGAAGACGTTTGGAAATACAGTAGGCTAATGGAGGAACCTACTTCCAGTGACTGATGCTAAGCTAGGCGGTGCGTGTCTTCCTACTCCTACTGCATGCACAGAGAAGAAAAAGGGTATGTATCTTCTTGTCTAACTCCAGGGTAGATGCCAAATAAGCTAATTTCCCAAAATGTTGGAGTTTTCCTTTAACGTTATGTCACCCGTGACGGCAAGTGGACTTAAGTTGAAATCAGCAAGAAGAATAACAGAAAATGTGGATTTATTTTTATTACCAACTTTCTTGGCAAGGATTGGACAGAATATGTGTCACGATCAGGTAGCACCAGGACCGAAGGCTACTGCATTAGGTACGTTTTGTTTTGACAACTTGTAATAAGCAACTTCGAAAACAGTACCGTATGGGTCTGTCTCTCCCAGGGCCGACCAGGTTCAGGTCCGACATATCTTGGTTGCACTCTATGCTAATTAGCAGTGTCTTTTTTCCCCCACCCAACCTATCACTTTGAGAAATAAATTCCACTAATGTTTCTGCTCCTGCTGTTGGAACTCTGCTTCACTGCATATTTCTTTTGGCAAATGTTTATTTCATCTTTGCTTGTACTCCTGAACATAATAATCTGATGATACTGTGTTGCTTTTGCAGAGAGGGCAAGGTGTTGAGTCTTCTCTCACTCTCTCTACCTCCCTCCTCCCATCTTCCCTCTCATTCTCTCTCTCTCTCTCTCTCTCTCTCTCTCTCTCTCTCTCTCTCTCTCTCTCTCTCTCTCTCTCTCTCTCTCTCTCTCTCTCTCTCTCTCACCTCTACCTCCCGCCAACCACCTTCTCTACCGTATGGGTCTGTGTCTCCCAGGGCCGAACAGGTTCGGGTCTGATATATCTTGGTTCTGCGTGGGTCCAGGGCTCCGCTGTCCTTGTAATCGCTACATAAGTAGTAGTAGATTATCTTCTGATCATCTTTATTGTAATTGGTTCATGGTACAAATTCAGTGTAACTATCAAATTCAATGTAACTGTCAATATCGATAACATTAGCTAGCTATTTTTGGATCTCGATAGCTCATTTTAGATATCGTTAACACCCTGATGTGCCAATCACTGGAGCCAGGCTCATATATTGTGAGTATGTGTGTATATTTGTGCAAATGTGTGTTTATGTGTGTGTGTGTGTGTGTGTGTGTGTGTGTGTGTGTGTGTGTGTGTGTGTGTGTGTGTGTGTGTGTGTGTGTGTGTGTGTGTGTGTGTGTGTGTGTGTGTGTGTGTGTGTGTGTGTGTGTGTGTGTGTGTGTGTGTGTGTGTGTGTGTGTGTGTGTGTGTGTGTGTGTGTGTGTGTGTGTGTGTGTGTGTGAGAGAGAGTGTGTGGGAGCGTGTGTGGGAGCGTGTGTGTGTGCATGCGTGCTTGCGTGAGTGAGCGAGTGAGCGAGTACGTGAGTGTGTCTTTCTGAGTCAGTGCCGAACTGTATATACATGCCTTCAGCCTATGTGCAGGCTGCTGTGTGACCGTCTCCAGGCTGCAGATAAGGAAGGGCAGGCAGGGAGAGGCACCCGGGTATCCATTACTCTCAGGATGCCTGTGGAGACTGAAGAGGCCCCACCTGATTCCTGTTTAATGGTGGAAATGGATGCACACACTCCCCCTCGGAGTAATCCCCTTTACGGCCAACACTCACCTCTGATATATGGAAAGGAGACAGATGCCAGTGGAGGGAGGCGGCGGGACGTCGGGGGTGATTGGACAGGTTCTCCGGGTTGATGGGGAGGCTGCGCACATCTTTGAACTCATGCCACAGTACAGGGTCACACTGGGGGTGATCGAGTGCTGCTGCCGCTGTGCTCCCGGAGGAGAGAGAGAGAGAGAGAGAGAGAGAGAGAGAGAGAGAGAGAGAGAGAGAGAGAGAGAGAGAGAGAGAGAGCTCTACTGAGCTCTAGTGGAAGAGAAGATCTTAATAGCCAGGCATACCTCAGCCCAAGGTCAATGTGGATGTCGGACATCACCCTCAGCTCTGAAGAAATAGTGTTGTCGTGAATTACAGAGAAAAGGAAAAAGACACAACTGCACAACTTCCGGATGAACTGCTTCTTCCCCCAATGCTTCTTCTACACTCATCCCTCACCTACCTCCTGCTATAAACATCTAATGCTGACCGCCAGACCACGGGGTCTATTCACCACCTCTCCATCCTCCAGCCCAGTCCAGGGGCAGGCATCAGTCAAAGCTGCCACATCTGTCAGGCGTATGTGCCTGTCCGTGACCTCTGACCCCAATGCCTTCCCCGGTTTCTATTGTCCAATGGGGGTGTGGGACCATAGGGTACACGTGCAAGCTGTTATCACCTGCTCTCGGCTCCACCCAACAGGACCCTGAAGGTTAAAGGACTCATTACAAACACGGGAGAGATGGTAAAGTTATGTCGTTGTAATTAATACAGGAAATCATTAGGAACGTCGAGTTACCAGCTGCCCTGTGATTCTGATATGTGTGGTTTTGAGCACTTAACGTATACCGAGGTCATATGACCCCAGGAAGAATTTATGGTGGAATAATAATATATGTGTGGTGGTGGGAGGGCAAGCGAGTGTAAACACATTTGGCTTCGTACCGGTACGTTCTTTAAATATTGATAGAGTAGCATATCACGTTATACTGAGGATATGACTGCAATAAAGGAACTGACATTAATATCCACAGGGGAGAAACAGGGTCTTGGGTCAGGTGTCAGTCCGTGCTTGTGTGTGTGTGTGTGAGAGAGAGAGAGAGAGAGAGAGAGAGAGAGAGAGAGAGAGAGAGAGAGAGAGAGAGAGAGAGAGAGAGAGAGAGAGAGAGAGAGAGAGGAGAGAGAGAGAGAGACAGAGACAGAGAGAGACAGAGAGAGACAGAGAGAGAAAGATGGTGAGGGAGTAAGAGTTTGACCTCCAAGATGAGGAAGAAAGGGGCAGACGTGGAGCTGTTGAATAATTGATATGTTATTATATTTTTACACCTCCTATGCATTACAGCTCAATATTGGATGCAAGAAGAATGTGAGAAGACTGTGAGAAGAAAGTGCATCTTATTTTGTGTGCACCGCCCCGCCAGAAAGAAATGACTGATAAAATCAATGAGTACCCCCATATATAACCACATATATAACCACATATGCAGGCACACAACATTGGTGTGATCCCACCCTCTCCCTCGAGCCCCATATCCACCAAATTGTCAACTCCTCCTCAGTGGCGGCTCGCCACCGGGGGCGCTAGGGCGCCGTCCCACCTGTTAAATCAGAGAAGAAGAAAAAAAAAAGTTTTTGTTTTTTGTTTTATAGCCCTATAAATAATATAAACATGTTTAAAATGAATAATATTTACTCATTTTAATTATGTTTGTGTTTCCAATGCACAATATAACGTTAATATATAAAATAAAAAATACTCGTTTTCCTGAACAGGAAGTGACTCGCTTTTTTTATTTTTTTATTTTTTTTGTATTTCTCGGCCCGGGCTAGACGCAATAGCGCTCTGAGTGCGCGTCACTGTTTGATCGCTGTATCCGTCGCAGCCAATCAGTGCGTAACGCGTTGTGCGTTGAAATATGACTATTATGTTGGAATCCGGGCGCGATTTGAAGCGGTCTAGGCAGCAGCGTCAAGAATTTCCGTAGCCGCATTTCGCGGAGACGCTCTCTGATTGGCCGACGTCAGTTTTTTTTCCCGTAGCAGTATTTCGCGGAGAGAATCTCTGATTGGCCGAATCCACTTTCTATGTTCCAATTCTAGCTTGGTGGTAGAGATAGTTGTGTTGTTGTGACTTGTGAGATGCAGCTATTTTTCTTAGAGCGTGACTGCAAGTTCTTTCGACGGTTAAGCTTAGGCACTCTTTCAAAGTTGGTTAAGGTTAGAGTTTGTCTTAGAGCATGGCGATAGAACGCCAGGTAGTTTGCAGTCTGTTCGACGCGGAAATGGACAAAGAAATGAAGTACTTGTGTTGTGTGGTGCTAACTGCTAACAGCTAACACTTGGCTAACAAGCTATTTGGCAGATGCAGTCTGGACAGTGGACAGTGGTCTGGAATACATCAGTGGATTATACACTTTATCAAGCCCTCCTGCCCTGGACGTTTCGACTAAACAGTGAGTCTTTCTCTCTCTCTCTCGCTCTCTCTCTCTCTCGCTACACAGCTGTCTCCGAGAAATGCGGCTACGGAAATTATTGACTGTGCTTGCTGAGACGAGACGATAATAGGCTAGCGATTCAAAACGCGCTGCTGTGTTGTGAACTATAACATTAATTTAGCTGCTGCTGATGCATAATGAATGAATGGTGAGTTGTTTAAAATTGTTTGTTTTAAAGAGTTGTTTAAAATGTTAAAGACTCCAGTCACCCGAACAACTGCCTCTTTGAACTGCTGCGGTCAGGCAAGCGATACCGGAGTCTCAAGGCCAGCACAGAAAGACTCAGAAGAAGCTTCTATCCCCAGGCCATCAGGCTGCTAAACGAACAATGAACAACACTACACAACAACAACCATCAAACGCACATAGCACACACATCCACACGCACACACTCACTTTAAACAAACACACTGTAGCACCCACTCCACACACTTTATAGCACACACCCACTTTAAACAAACACACTGTAGCACCCACTCCCCACACTTTATATTTATTGATGAAGGATTGCACTACAACTCGTACACCTTACTGTAAATTGTACCTAAATTGTACCTCATCCCATTTCTGCTTTGCACTATATAGTACTGTACATTAGTACACTGCATAGTATTGTATATTATATGGTAACTCAGTTACGTCTATTCTGCATCGAACATTGTACATATGTCTATACTGAACACTGTGACCTCATTTTCTACTTCTAAATTACTATACTATGTTATTTGATATTTGATTTGATACTATCTTGTCTAGCACAGTCTCTGGAGCGTAACAGTAAGAAGCATTTTGTATGAAAGTATTCTGTACTTCTGTATGACAACTATTAAAGAAACTTGAAACTTGAAACTTGAAAATGACAACATACATGTGTTAATTATTTTATTGGATTGATCCGAGAGACAGAGAGAGAGATTGCTCCAGAGCATCTCAGAGCATTACATTTTCAACGCGACCTAACGTGAACCCCCGGCTGCGACCCACAAGGCTGCGATAGTACCAGCCGCTACTGCTCCTCCTTCTATCACCTTCAGAATATTGCAGATCTGGCCGTCTCTCTCTCACACACCCTGCTGCTGAGACATTGATCCAGGCCTTCATCTCCTCCCATCTTGACTACTGCAACTCACTCCTCTACGCCAGTGTCTCCCAAACTCTGTTTTTATTGGGTCGCCAATTAAAATAAATAAATAAAATAAAATTAATTATAAAAAAAAAAAAAAAAAAAAAAAAAATTGGGATGTAGATGTGTCTGGGTTTTCTACTATAGCATACCTGAAAAACAAATACAGAAACAGACTAAATGCTCAGCATGACCTCAGAATAGCACTTTCAAAAACCAAGCCCAGAATAGATCTGCTGGTTGAAAACTTCAACCAGCCACATACCTCTCATTAGATTTCATTGTGTCATAGATAAAATATTATACCCCTTCTAGCATGATGTCAGGTCAGTAGAATTTTAAAATAAGTCAGCACAAATTAATCAGAATGTTGCTCAATGTTGGGGTTTAAGGTTGAGGGGCGGAGGGAGGGGGTAAGAAATGGAGAGTTGAAAAAGGGGTGAGAAATAGAAAAGATAGTAGAACATGTTTGTTAATTTAAAAGTGTTACAAAATTGTATGTACATATGTTATGAGGTGGTGAGAAACTTAACATTACACTTTGATTATTGCTGTGATGTACTTTTATAATTAAAGAAATAAATTTCATATACATTTGAAATTCATGGTTTGTTGTGTTCTTTATCAGTAGTTTATAAATGTATGTTATGGCTATTCATGATGTATTTTTGTAAGTTTGGGTCCCGGGGAAACACCAAATTTCTCTTTTGGGTCTCGAGCTGAACAAGTTTGGGAACCCCTGCTCTACGGCATCAGTGCTGCTCCATCAATAGACTCCAACTGGTCCTGGAACGCATCTGCCTGACTTCTAACTCACCAAATCCTGGCACCACATCACCCCAGTTTAAAAATAAATCCATTGGCTTCCTGTCTTCCACCGGATCAACTACAAAATCCTGGTCTTCACCTACAAAGCCCTTCACCCCCATATCTCACCCTCTAAGTCCAACCATCGCAGTTTTGGGGACAGATATCTTCTCCAGGGCAGCTCCCAGGCTCTCAAACTCTCTCCCCCAAGACATTAGAGACTCACAGTCACAGTCCCTCGCAGTTTTCCAATCCCGCCTCAAGACTAATCTTTTCCCCACTGCCTTCTCTTAGGCGACTTTGAGTTCTAGAAAATGTATCACTATATAAAGTTCTATATAAAACACATTTATTGTAAACGACCCTCCAGGTAGCGTCATTCAGTTTGTGTGTGATAGGGAACCTTTATTTTGAAGCACCGCCAAACCGGAAGTAGCTAACCGGAAGCAGATACCGCGAGCATGAGCTCAGCTTGACGGTCCAAATGAACGTTTAGATTACGGCTACAAGGAAAGAGAGTTTTTGTTTGTGTTTTGACAACTTAAAGTTATTCCTGCTACTGTGAAAATACGTTGTTTTCTAGCTAACTTGGTCATTGCAAATTGCTAGCTTGTCTACACATTTAATAAGGTCCAGAGTACCAGCATTTTAAGAGTTTTTGTTTGCTTATAGATCTGGAAAAGAAGACTTCCATGTGGTTTATGGTTAAGCCCCTGTTGGAGAGAGAGGACAAGGTACTGGGATGTCAAATTGTCCTATTTAGTGAGATGGGCTGTTTATTTTATATTTGTATTCATTTATGTATTTGGGATGTCACTGTTATTGGAAGCCATTTGTGTCAAGTATTATGTTAGCTTTATTGAACAATGTGAATGTGGCACTTATGTATATCTAATGTATACCTGTATATATATAATGTATATATCTGAGTATCTTTTCTCTGTCTTTCTTTGTCTTTTCACTTCAGCTCTTACGTTGTGAAATGAAATAAACATTCATGAAACACCAGTAAAGGAGTCCATCCATCACTCTCCCAGGGATGCTAGATTTATCATTATTATTATTATTATTATTATTATTATTATTATTATTATTATTATTATTATTATTATTATTATTATTATTATTATTATTATTATTATTATTATTATTATTATTATTATTAATATTATTATTATTATTATTATTATTATTATTATTATTATTATTATTATTATTATTATTATTATTATTATTATTATTATTATTATTATTATTATTATTATTATACATACACACGCAATAATTCGAAAGTCCCGCCCAAACACAGGTCACAACAACACGGTCCATTGAGATGAGGACAGGTCACCGTCATATCAGGAAATGAATCAGTCATGCAAAAAAGAGAGAGTTTAGTGACTCACACTCACCCGTCTTAGTTATTTCATAATACAACGTTTCCGAATGGAAGTTTGGATTACAATTCCCTGACTGTATTAATCAAGTACTGATATCATTAAATCACTACCGTCTATGTACTCCTGGCCAATACTGTACATAAGTATTTTAGATTAGAACACTCCCACAATAACACGGTTTTCCACACAAAATACTCGTTTACAATATTTATTACATAAAGGGGATAGTATTACATAATATGTACTTTGCTTAGATTGCGCTTATAAGGCAAATAGAATGTGCAGGTAAATCAATAGTGCATATTAAGGATTATCTCTATGGTTATTCTGGGATAGGGGTGTACTACCGGTTGTAAGCCAGCAGAGGGGGCCCAAGCTCTAGGCAAGTCAATGGTTCACGGGGCGATGTCACCCCTGGAGCTGCGGGGAGAAGCAGCCTGGTCCCAGGATGCGCGCCGTGTAGGTGAGAGCCGTGGAGTCTCTGGTACGACAGAAACGGGCTTGAGTGATGTCTCCACGGGCACGTGGATCCCACAGCAGTGGGTGTAGACGGTTCTCTGCTTCCAGCAGCGTGGTGAAGAATGAAGAATAATAATCCTTGCCCGAAAGTGGCACTGCGGGCGGGGTGTAAATCCCCCGTGGTGCTGCTGCTCCGGTGTAGATCCTCCGGTGCGGTAATGCACGGTTAAACTTGACGTTACTATACTATTAGCACGGGCAATAAGTGCTCTATGTCGACGCACAATTACTCACTCCACGTGGTCTTTGACTCGTAATGAAGGTTTACTAATGAATAGCGAACGATACGACAAACAGACGTATTAGGATAACACGAGACTATCTTGGGGCAATGCGAGCCCTGCTATGCCCACGTTGCGTAGTGGGTGAGGCGTTGCTTGGATAACTGAACCAGACTGAACTGAAGGCGAACTGAAAAGGAACTGCAAGGGGGGTTCTGTATTCGCAGCGCTATATTTATATGTGCGGGGGGGTAAACGATGGTGCCAGCCTGCTCACTGTCTCGTAGCCTTGGGCGAAAGCGGGCATGTTTGGGCAAGTCCTGGCGGTAGCTTTCAAGTCAGCTCGAGGGGGGTATGGCGCTGGCGCCTAGGGGTCGCTTCCAATAGGAGAACGAATATTATGGTCTGTCCTGCTACCAGGTAAAGGGATATTCCGTATATATTGTACAAGGAATATACAGGGGATATCAAACGATATGCAGATATTATACATGGGATCTCAGGCAATAAATATATATATTCGGTTTAATCTGACCCTTTGTAACAGCCGCCCCCTAATTAGTCCCACCTAATTAGCTAAGCAGGGACAGATTAACCGCACTGTCCACTACTCAATGTCCGTTGTGAGGGGTCGGGCAGTTCACAAAGTCAGGGGTCATGGTCGTCATTAGGCGAGTCGGGGAGCCTTGGCGACTCGATCAGCCTCGCCACGGGTCGGTTGTAGATCCGCCCTTGGCCGAGCACTTCTGCCACTCTGACCTTTCCGTCGGTACCAGTGGTCACTTTGCTTACGCGGCCGGCCGGCCACGCAGCTCGGGGTAGTGACTGGTCTATGGTCATGACGACTGGACGGGATGGAGGGGGGCTTAGGAGGAAGCGGGCCTGAGACTGCTTTGATCTGGGCTTGGCTGTGCTTTCTCCTCCTCCTCCGTCTGTTTCGTTTGTTCGCTCTGTACCCCGTGTGAGGAGGGGCCGGTCCCGGCCGCCCCGTCAGGGAGTCGCTTGGGGTGCTGGGTTCGAGGTCAGCTACGTCTGAAGCGCAGCTGAGGGGGGTGGAGTTCCGAACTCCCTCTGGTACCCACGGTTCTCTCACGGGCCTCTCGCTTAATGTCGATAGCCTCTGCTGTATGGGGGAGAGGCCGGTGTCTTCTTCTGTCTCTCTGGAGTGGAGGCAACTAGTGGCTGCTGTTCGGTTGAGAGATTTAGCGAGGGGGCCTTGGAGGGTCCACCCTAGGCGGGTCTCGACTGCTGCAGGACAGCCTCGGGTTCCGGTATGGACCCGGTCTATCGGGACGATGAGGTCTGCATGGTCGGAGCCTATCAGCAGGGTCGGGGTAGCGCCGTCTATGAGCGGGATAGGTAATTGACGCAGGTGCACATATTTATCCATCAACTTGGTGACAGGGTAGGTGTACTGCGATAGTCCTATTTCTTGGCTGGTGAAAGCATTTGTGATCTTGTACCGTCGCTCTGGCTGCCCGCTTGCTGCGATAGTGAAGGAGACATTCTCGCCCTTTATCGTCTTTAAATCTCTTCTTATTGTCCGAATCGTCATTTGGTTCTCGCTCCCCCGCAGTCCCAGCTGGGCCGCAGCGGACGCGAGCAGAAGGGTCTTCTCTGACCCGTCATCAAGGACGGCGTAAGTGTCCATGACTTTGTCCCCGTGGCTCAGGAGCACTCTGACCACTTTGAGGAGCACTCGGGGGGTCTCGCTGTGCTGGTCAATGTGGAGCACTCCTGTCTCGGGTGGTGACGTAGACTCTATATGGTACGAGTCGCACCTTGTCCGCCAGTGTCTGCCGTGGCAGTCGGGACACCAGGTAGCGGTCTGGTGGAACTTTGGTTCTGGTGCCACCGCCTCGGCATGGTACAGTACCGCGACGGGCCCACTCGGTTGTCCTGGCTGACGCTTGTTGATGTCGTGCAGGACCTCCAGGTGGGTGCCACCGCACCTGCTGCACTTTTTCTTCAGGCGGCACTCAGCTGCTAGGTGGCTGCGCGCGCAGCGGAAGCAGCGGCGGTGGTCCTTGACCCACTGGCTCACATCATCCGTGGTCAGCTTCTTGAAATCTTCGCACTGATGGAGCCGATGTTCTCCCTCACAGTACTGGCACTCAATCTTCCACTGGTCCTCTTTCGTCGAGGGGGTGTTGTGGTTGGAGTGCTGCGGTACTGCTTCGGCTTGGTGCATAACAGTCACCGATCTTCTTCCATCATTTATTCTCCTGGGTCCCTCTCTGGAGCTTGGCGTGCTCCGCCCGAATGTATCTAGTCGTAAGCTGCTGACCTCTCTCGCCAGGAAGTCGGCCAGATCAAGGAGGGATGGCTCGGGGCCGTCGGGATCTCGGTAGTCCCTCTGCCGCCTAAAGCGCTCCTGTCTTGCGGGTGGCAGCTTCTCCAAAATCCTCTCAACGTTAGAGTTGGCGTATAGCTCATGCCTGCCCTTCTCCCGTTGAGCTCCCAGCATCCCCACCAGGGACTGCACTTTGATTGACAGGTCGTCTAGTGAGCGATTGTCTGTGGCTGGGGGTAAGCGGTCAATATGCCTTATCTCTTCTATTACGTAATCCCATATACGTCCATATCTCTGGTCCAGCGCCGCTAGGGCCGCTGTGTATGGTGTCGAAGAGGTGGCATAGGCCAGCGCTATATTGTGCGCTCACGGTACTTTCAGGTGCTTCAGTAATATTGCATACTTGTGGCGTTCACCAGCGACATCCACCATCATTGTCTCTAGGCACATCCGGAGCTCCGTATACTGTGCTCGACTCTCATAGGCGAAGTCTGGAAATGACGGCGTGGCAATGTATGATGTCATGGATGACTGGCACATCGGTGAGCGTTGGGGGAGAGGCCTCCTAGGCGAGTCTCCTCTGGCGTGTCGTCTTGGGCTGGTACTTGGTGGGTACCGAAGGTCGGGTACCCAGGTGCTGTTCCTCGGGGCTGGCGGTGCGTCAAACTCACCCGTGAGTTGAGTCGGGGGTTTGTAGCGCAGGGCCTCGGGGCTGACTTCTGGGCAGAGCACGTTGCTGCTGGTCGGCTTGACACTCCTCTTCCTCCTCCTCCTCTTCCTCTGCTAGGACCTGGAGTCTTTTGTTCAGTCTCTCGGCGTGGTCCGGTTCTGTACCCCGGTTGCTAGGTCTCGTATGGACCGGCTGGGGAGGGGGTTCAGAGACGTGGGCAGGCTCCTCCTGTTGGCGGGGTCCCGGGTCGCTTCGTCGGGTAGGGGAATGTGTCCTAGACCCGTGTCTTGACGACCTCTGAGAGCTCCGTGCGGAGTGAGGGGGTGTCGCCATGGCAACCAGTTTGTCCATCAGCTCCGCCTGCAGCCGGTCGCGCTCTGCCTCGCGCCGGGCATGGGCTGCGTCGCGCGCTGCTTCGCGCTGGGCATTGGCGGCGTCGCGCTGCGCATTGGCGCTGGCCTGGGCAGCGTCGCGCTGTGCGTTGGCGATGTCGCGCTGGGCATTGGCGCTGGCATGGGCAGCGTGGAGCTGTGCATTTGCGGCGGCGTGCTGTGCATTTGCGGCGGCGTGCTGTGCATCGGCGCGGCTTCTCTCAATGTTCTCTTCTGTCTGGAGGCGTCTGGTCTCCAGCCTTATGCGGTCGTCTTCACTCCTTTGTTGCGCCTGGAAGCGCTCTCGCTCGCCTGCAAACTGTTCGCGCTCGCGCGTCTGTTGCGCTTGAAGTCGATCGCGTTCGGTGGAGGCTGCCAGGGTGGCGATGAGTGCTTGCGCCAGCATCTTGTCCGCCGCGCTGGGGGAAGACGCCATTCGGGGCGATCGGCTCCCGGCAGTACTTGTTGGAGATCCGTTCTCCTGTTGCGTACCGAGGAGATCCATCTCCTGGGTGCGCGTCTCTTTAGGGTTGTCTTCCTCCCGGAGCTGATCGGGGGCTATTTGTTCGGTATTGTCTGGGGGTAAAGTCGTGTCAGTTCCCTCCTGGTCCCCACCGTGAGCTTGGTCAGTTACATTAGCACCCACTAGGGCCTCTGTGGTCGGGGTAACCTGGTTGTTAGGGTCGGACATAATTTTACTTTCTACTTTTTCCGCGTTTAACTTCCCTTTAAAGCTAGGTATTGGACTGACAGAGTATGCCTCTAGGTAGGGAGGTGGCTGTCGTCTGCGCTGCGGGCGATCTAGCTTAGGAGAACCGTTTGTGGAGTGTTCGTCATCGGCCATTAATATTACGCTAATTATTATCCGGTGCTCGAAGGACCAATTGTAACTGAGGGGTACAATTCCCTGACTGTATTAATCAAGTACTGATATCATTAAATCACTACCGTCTATGTACTCCTGGCCAATACTGTACATAAGTATTTTAGATTAGAACACTCCCACAATAACACGGTTTTCCACACAAAATACTTGTTTACAATATTTATTACATAAAGGGGATAGTATTACATAATATGTACTTTGCTTAGATTGCGCTTATAAGGCAAATAGAATGTGCAGGTAAATCAATAGTGCATATTAAGGATTATCTCTATGGTTATTCTGGGATAGGGGTGTACTACCGGTTGTAAGCCAGCAGAGGGGGCCCAAGCTCTAGGCAAGTCAATGGTTCACGGGGCGATGTCACCCCTGGAGCTGCGGGGAGAAGCAGCCTGGTCCCAGGATGCGCGCCGTGTAGGTGAGAGCCGTGGAGTCTCTGGTACGACAGAAACGGGCTTGAGTGATGTCTCCACGGGCACGTGGATCCCACAGCAGTGGGTGTAGACGGTTCTCTGCTTCCAGCAGCGTGGTGAAGAATGAAGAATAATAATCCTTGCCCGAAAGTGGCACTGCGGGCGGGGTGTAAATCCCCCGTGGTGCTGCTGCTCCGGTGTAGATCCTCCGGTGCGGTAATGCACGGTTAAACTTGACGTTACTATACTATTAGCACGGGCAATAAGTGCTCTATGTCGACGCACAATTACTCACTCCACGTGGTCTTTGACTCGTAATGAAGGTTTACTAATGAATAGCGAACGATACGACAAACAGACGTATTAGGATAACACGAGACTATCTTGGGGCAATGCGAGCCCTGCTATGCCCACATTGCGTAGTGGGTGAGGCGTTGCTTGGATAACTGAACCAGACTGAACTGAAGGCGAACTGAAAAGGAACTGCAAGGGGGGTTCTGTATTCGCCGCGCTATATTTATATGTGCAGGGGGGTAAACGATGGTGCCAGCCTGCTCACTGTCTCGTAGCCTTGGGCGAAAGCGGGCATGTTTGGGCAAGTCCTGGCGGTAGCTTTCAAGTCAGCTCGAGGGGGGTATGGCGCTGGCGCCTAGGGGTCGCTTCCAATAGGAGAACGAATATTATGGTCTGTCCTGCTACCAGGTAAAGGGATATTCCGTATATATTGTACAAGGAATATACAGGGGATATCAAACGATATGCAGATATTATACATGGGATCTCAGGCAATAAATATATATATTCGGTTTAATCTGACCCTTTGTAACAAAGTGTATGCAGTGATACTGATGCTTTCCCAGCGGAACACAAGTTACTTAACGTTACACAGGTAAGTTATGTTATGCACGTTAATTAAGCTATGCAGCTCGCTTTAGCTTGCTAACGTTAAGATAGCAGGAGCCGTGGGCCAACAAAGATGTTGTTTTAACAAATGTATTCACAAAAGGGATTATCATCTAAACGTTATTGAAGCCTCCCGTGACCAGTACTCTTAATAATCGCAGCAATGTGCGCATATGCGCTACGTTATATGCGTAAATGTGCGCTAAGACTCGACAGTACTGAACCAGAGAAAGTATTTAGGAACACATTTTTTGCATGATTAAAAATGATGGTTCGAACATCCGTTCGAAAAACCCTGGCGAATATTCCAATCCCAAGAACAGGCTTGGAGACAGCTCTAACACACACACACACACACGCACGCACGCACGCACGCACGCACGCACGCACGCACGCACGCACGCACGCACGCACGCACGCACGCACGCACGCACGCACGCACGCACGCACGCACGCACACACACACACACACACACACACACACACACACACACACACACACACACACACACACACACACACACACACACACACACACACACACACACACACACACACACACACACACACACACACACACACACACACACACACACACACACACACACACACACACACACACACACACACACACACACACACACACACACACAGGACTATAGTTCTTGTTAGTGGTTATGGATCCGTCACTGGGCCGTGTGTTTCAGACTGCAGTGTGCGGGGGGAGGTCAAAGAGGAGGGGGGAGTCAGAGAAGAGGGGTGGGGGAGAAGAGGGGGGGGAGTCAGAGAGAAGGGGGAGGGGGAGTCAGAGAGGGGAGGACTCAACTGCCAAGGCTTTTATTGCTTTATTGCTTCCTCCCAAAGAAAAAGGAGCACAAAAGACGGTGGAACCCCCCGCAACAAGCCCCCTCCCCCTCTCTGGCCTCCCCACAACCCCCCGCGGATCCCCCTCCCGCTGGGGAGAACAGGCCTGCAGTGAGTAAGAGGCCTCCCTTTTGAGGGGCTGGCATCTGAATGGCACGGCCGCGGTCATCGTTATCCTCCCAATTAACACTCGTTTGTCTCCAGTGAATTCAATTAGGGCTCATATTCATGAGTGACCAGCAGGGGAGGCGTGTGTGTGGTGAGGTGGGTCATTGCCCCACACACACGCACACACACACACGCACGCACGCACGCACGCACGCACGCACGCACGCACGCACGCACGCACGCACGCACGCACGCACGCACACACACACACACATACACACACAATATCGGAGTCCCCACCAAGACACACACACATACACACAGGTCACCATATGTGGGGTAACCTCTCTCTCTCTCGTTTTTTCTTTTAGCCCCTCAACTTCTGGAAGAAAGGAACGGAGGAGGGAGGAGTAAGGAGGTCACGCAGAGTTTGTGAAGAATAAAGAATAATGATATATGCGTGGAATGGGGGGGAAATGTACAATAACCCAAACAAAAGTCCACTATGGAGCCAATACTTTCATTGGACGAGAACATACTGTAACTATTACAAGAACTTTTTTCCACAAAAGTAATTTTTCACAAAGATTATTTCACAATATTTTACGCTCACTGAGGGTACCGGTTATCCCGTGAAAAGAAAAGAGACCGAAGCTTCATTTGGTTTCTATTCTCGATGTTTACAGTAGATGTCAAAGTGCTTTGAAACCGGACCTTTGTGAAGAATGTTTAAAAAAGTGTCAAAACTGCCCATGTATTCTCGGCAGACGGAGTTTGAACATGTTTTCCTTGCTTCACGGACGGAGTGAAGCGCCGCTAGCCGGCTGTGTCGTGGTGTCAGGCGGGACAACGGGGGGGGGACACACACACACACACACAATACACTCCTGTTGAGTTCAGGTTTCAGCGTTGGTGTCTCTCGCTCTACCCCTCGGTGACGCTGCGTAATGCTGTCATCGCATGCGACGCAGACAGGATGTGTCAGCAGATAAAAGCCAAATGAATCACATCTGTCCGATAGTCTGGACTGTCTAAGGCCGGGAACCGTGTCAGCACAGAGGCATGCGAAGATCTCAACCAGCAGCTCCGACTGCGGCGGCCCCATACAACTTGAAATGATATAATTTAGACATTCCCCGTTGTTACATTCTACATTCTCGAATGGCTACTTGCCTGGTTACACCTTACCGCTGTCACGTAACATTTGATGGAAAACAGTAGGCCGGGGGCAATTAATGAAGTTGTGTTGTAAATGCAGCGCACTCTTCCTTTACAGTGGTTTTGAATACGTCGCCACAAATGTACTACTTTGCGTCTCCGTACCAGCCATAGGTGACTGCACATGGCCATGGAGTATCCGACTAGTTTGGCTAGCAAGACGGTGCACACTGCAGCCAAAGCTAATGCGGAGCTTCCTGTTCTCCACAAATTTGTCATTTTGTTCTTAATTGTGCAATCTACAATTCAAGTGCAATAAAATGTGCACATTAGCACTCTGGCACAAGCACCAGTCTTTAACACTTCAAAGCACTTTAAATGTATAGTCTTCCTATATCCCAGTTTGTGTCACCACATCGCACATTATTTGTTTTTTATGGTTGTGAAGTTTGTGTAGTTTAGTGACTTGTACATGTGCTGTCTGTCTGTTATGAAGTTTGTGTAGTTTAATAACTTGTACATGTGTTGTCTGTCTGTTATGAAGTTTGTGTACATTTGTAATTTATCTGATCTGTTAACCTATCAACCTGCAAAGGGACTACAGATGGAAATTTGCCTCTGGATATAATCCTATTCATATTTACATGAAAATGTTCATCAATATGTACTGTCCATATTCTAAATAAATAAATAAAATAATAATGAAAACCTGCCAAAGTAAATTTCTGCAACGACTTAGGCGTGCCAAAAGAAATGACCCATGCATACACCAGGAAGTGCCATATCTATCCGTTCAAGCCCTGTCTCCTTGGGGAGAAGGAGGCATTTCTTCGAGGTGAAGCAAAATGAGAGAAGTGCTCATATCCCTCTCCGTGTCTGACACCAAAGGACGAGGAGGAAATCAGATAAGAGGCCAGTGAGGTGGAGCAGCTCAGACGGTTAAATTCAGCACTCTCTCTCTACTCAGCATAGACCACCAAGTGGGACGGCGGTTATACGTTTGTCCCTTTCTAACTGTGCACTTCAATACATCTATGTCAATCTCAGTGTCACATTTAACAGTAAATAACAATAAATGTTGTTTTATTTGCATTTTATTTACCTAAATGCTGCACCGGTTGGTTTTGAGAAGAAAAAATGACCTCTACAATATATAGTTAGAAATGCTTGAATATTGTTTATAATCTCGACACAAATCCCCAAATTACCCTTTGAAACAAAGTGAACCAACCAAGATGGTGGGAGGGTAGTTGCATCACAGCCAAACAGACCCCCCCCCCCCCCCCCCCCCCCCCCACCCTGTATATCGTTATTGCTTTCTGGTAATTATTCTAGAGTTAAAATGCATGACAAGCTTAAACCACTGAGTTGTCTGTTTGGACTACCGTAGATGTGCAGAGTGACCTCATTCAAACCGAGTGATGAGCACAGATCACTTAATGTGACACTGAACTAAATCATCACGCTTCGCAAACTCAGAGGAGATGATGTAGTGGGCTGCTTAGACATGGAGAGAGATAAGGTAGATGATGGAATTGTGTGTGTGTGTGTGACACTGCATTATGTGTGTATACTGTATGTGTGGTATGTGTGTGACTACAGCATTTGTGCATGTGTTTGTGTGTGTGACACTATATTATGCGAGTATGTGTGTGTGTGTGTGTTTGCATGAATGCATGTTTGCATGCATGTGTACCGTACATGTGTGTGTGTGTGTTTGTGTCTGTAGTATGCAGTGTGCCCATGTGTACTGTATGTGTGTGAGGAGGCCACAGAGGCCCCAGCGTCTCCTGGAATCACCTTCATGTCGAGTGACTTTTTGCTCCACTGGTGACAGGGCGATCCCACTCTTCATTTAATGGCTCATAATTACTTCAGAATAGTTTAACGATTGCACAAAATCCGAGCTGAAGTGTTTAGGCCTCTCCGTTTCTATGGCTACTAGGCGGGCTTGGCGTCGGAGCCGGAGAGTTCCCCCCATCGCGTCCAGCACAATGCCCCCGCGCTGATCCCATGTCTTCAGTGTCGGAAAGAAATCACACAGAGCGCTGTGGCATTGTGAAGAGGTGATATTAATTTCACTGCATGTTTTCCCCAGTGAAGGCCAAAATAAATATTGAAAACCCCTCTTCCAAAAATTGAATCATTTTGGGATTGTTTTATCCATGGCTTCACGGATGGAAACTGCATGGTGGATTAGAACTGCCACAAGTCTTCAGAGATTCAAGATTTTTAAAGAAGAGAGAATTTTCTCTGGCTCCTTTTTTCCCCCTTCTCCTGAAAGCTAATATATCTCAAGCCTTTATTGCTGTATAACGATTACATCCATGCGTGAGAACTTAAGAACACCGATGAGTAGAGAGAGGGAGAAAGAGAGAAAAAGAGAAGGGAGGGTGAGATAAGTACTAGATATACTTTATGTAATGTGCTTCTTTATCTTTAACCCTGTGTATAATATTTCACTAACATAAAGTAACGGAGGGGTCCCGTCCACAGAGTAGGGGTGTAACTAAATACCTCACTGCTCTCTGGATGGCTGGAATGACAAAGGTCCCTGCCTCCCAGCTCGAGTCGCTTCCTTCACTACCCTGTAATAACGGAATAGGTGAAATACGGTGGGCTTCAGGGTTCATAGTGGTCACGGTGTAGACCTGAAGTGAATAAGTACCGTACATCAGCAACTACTGTAGGTAATATGCAGTACCTTCCTGTATACTCCCAACTGACCTTGTAAATGACCTTACAGTGATATGAGAGACGCCCCTGCTCCAGATAAGTTACTCACCCAAAGTTGTAAGATTAATCTCTTCCACTATTTATTTAGCTAGATCATTAATATGTTTTATTAGAAAAAAGAGCTACTGGCCATGGTAGGCCAGTAGTAGCTTTTCTCATCATCTCCAGTGTGCTCCTTTCATCAAAATGGCCTCCATGGTCACATTGCATCTCATACAGTCGCAGTAGCTCGGGGACCACCAACTGGTGTATCTCTTCTCTCTGTCTCCGTTGTCCCATATGGTTTGGAATGACACTACATAACACATCTTCAGCCGTTCCCACTTATTTATTAGACCGTTTCTTTAACAATGGCTCCATTCCTCGAACCTGCTGCCGGTTTGGACGGGTTTTTGTCTTCACCGCGGCAAGGACTGAGCCAACAGATTTCATCCCAGCTGGGTCCAGAAACTCTTCCTTTAACAGCGGCTTGCACAGCTGTCGCCACTGCCTCCCTGGCTGGCCACAGACCTCATCTGCTTTCATCAACAAAGATGTCAGCATTTGCATTCTGCCTCCCAGGTCTGTAGTATAATCTCGAAATTATACTCAGCCAACTGAGTGACCCATCTCTGCCCTGTAGCTCCGAGGTTGGCTGTATCCGGATATCTCAAGAGGTTGTGGTCTATGCTGATCATCGCCTTGGAGAATAGGAGATAGTCTTGAAACTTTTTGGTTGTAGCCCACTTAATAAAAGATAATAGCTCTAATTTAAACACTGTAATTCCTGCCATTCCTTTCCGACCTTTGCAGGCTTTGCTTGCATAGGCTACAACCTTCTCAACCCCATCATGTTTTTGGCTCCTAACCCAAGGTAACTGCCATCAGTTTTGAGGATAAAGGGAAGACTGAAGTCTGGGTGTACTATAGGACCGGGGGAGGGGCATCAGACATATTCTCAAGTTGTTAAAGGCATCTTTGACACTCTTTACTCCAGGTAAAGGGTGCAGTTGCAGCTCTCTTACCCACCAGGGCATGGAGTGGTTTAGCAAAGTGTGTCCTAGTCTTCAGGGCCTTGACCGTGTTGCTGTCAACTCAGATACCCTCTGCTGAGACCATAATGGCCTAGACATTTGAACTCAGTCCTCAACAGAAAGTACTTGCTACTGTAGGCTTCAGCTTCAATCCATGCTACTTCAGGTGACTGAAAACTAGGTTCAGCTTCTGACAGTGGTCCTCAAAGTCGTCCAGGTACAGTAAAACATCAAAGGCATGGTCACCAAGCACCACCTCCATTAAACGCATGCATAAGTAGCCGGTGCATTACATAGCCCAAAAGGCATGCACAGCACGTCCATTCAAAAAGGCCAAACAGGGTGGTGACAGCCATGTTCCCTTGTGCGCTAACTGCAACTTGGAAGTAACCAGCTGTCAAGTCTGGCGTTGAGAACAGCTGCGCCTTTCCACGTGCATCGAATGACTCTTGCTCTGGGTGGGAGTATGACTCTTAGGGATTGTATGCAACCCCAATTGCATGACACAGACAGGTAATCAGAGTTAGCCAAAACAAGGGCATAATTTATTCACAACAAAAAAGCGGCACTGACCCTTTAAGGGAGAACTCAAAATACACAGGTGAATCTTCTAGAGTCCATGAATGAAATGAAAGTTCTGAGTCTGGTCCTGTTCAGACTCACCAGAACACTTGCAGACGGGCAACACAGCAAACAGGGGTCCATGAAAAAGGAGTGAGAACATAGGCATCCTCCCGTGGAAGCATAGAGAGCGATGACGATGCCTCACACCACAGAACACTGCTGATGTGAAACTCAGCAAACGGGACCCACAAAAAAAGGAGTGAGAACATAGGAATCCTCTCGTGGAAACATTGAGAGCGATGACGATGTCTCACACCAGGAACGAGGCCCACGGAGAGAGAGTAGGGCAGTAGATGGCACGACGTCTCACCCCAGAGACGCGGTGGTAGCTGGTAGCAACGGATGGCACCAGGGACGCGAGAAGGGGGGGTGCGGCAGGGGCTGCTGCACCCCCTGCTGGATGGGAGTGTAACTGCAACTGCAAGGTTGTTTTGGATTTTATTCCAAATTTGTAACCGAGGCTACTCATGTCACAGAGCGGAACGGCACTGCAGATTTACCCTACTCTTGGAATTCATTCAGATCGTCATAGGGGCGCTGTCTCGATAATGCAGTGTTATTACAGCGTGTAGCCGACGCATGATCCGGTTGGGATTCGAATAGACGCGGCCTGGAAGCGTCAAACGCGGAACTGGAAATCCGTTGGTAAAAAAAATAGACACAGCGGCTGGGATAGTTTTGGACTTTTGGGACGCTGCATTCGCAGTAAAGGAATATACAATCCAGCAGAACTATCCGAGCCCCCGTGAGGGTGATCGAAGACCTTTTGCATCATGTCGGCGATCATGTATGCGGGGAACGAATTGCAGAGGGAGTGCGCAACAGCCAGGTGGGGTAAGCTGGGCTGTGATGTGTGCATCAGAACGGTTGGGCAGCGGTTGGGCAGCGGTTTTGATTGAAAAGTTTGATTGAAAAGTTTATTAACAGATTGCAGAATGGGTACAGTACAGTAGGCTACAGCTCAATACATACAATTGTTAAGGGGATGCAGACCAGAGAAAGACTTTCGTCTTGTTTACATCAGGGTCCTCCATTTTCAATTCATCATAGTATCCTCTAGTCAAGTGAACGAGAGTGTTGGTTATGACATGACAGACAGTGGAGATGTTTGCAGATAGCGAGCATTTTGACGTGTTGCGTGGTGGCGATGTCTCGCAGACAATACAACTACAAGTATAATTATATAATATATATATTTTATAAAAAAAAAAAAATTATATAAAAAAGAAAAAAAATGAATAAAAAACGATCGATATCTCAGCACCCCCACTCCCCGCGGACTTCTCGCGTCCCTGGATGGCACGACGTCTCCCAGTGAGAACATAGGAAATCCTCCCGTGGGATTATAAAGAGCGAAAACGATGACTCACCAGGAGCGCGGCGGTTGATGGTAGCATACAGAGACGACCTGGCAAGGAGTGGAAGGTAACCAGCTGTATTAATAGTCTCCCGAGGAGCTAATTACCAACCACTCACAGGTGCGTGAAGTAGAAAAGCGACACATCCCCTCGTTGGGCAGCATGCAGTCCTTTCCAGCCCTGACAAGGACTTTATTCAGATATCTATAGTCACAGCAAAAACATACACTGCCGTTCTTCTTAATAACAGTTGGTGATGCCCAGGGACTATTGATTCCTCTGAGGACTCCTCTGGACACTAAGTCCTGGATGTGCCTTTTAAACTCCTGAAACACATGAGGAGACACGCTGTAGTGCCTCTATTCGATGGGGTGTGTCTTTCTGGTGGGGATGCTGTGTGTCACTGTCTCTGTATACCTAAAGTCATTTTCATCAATGTGTTTCTCCAAGAGTGTGTTCATCTTTTGGAACTGTAATGGTGTGAGCATCTGGGCATCTAGTTGAACAGAGCTGTCCAGTTGCTGCCTCTGACTGTTGGCCCCCATCTTGCCTCACCGCCCTGACACCACCCTTACAAACATCACTCTCTCCATTTCTTACACCGCCACCAACTCTTTGTTTAGCATTTCCTCCGGCTTGCAAGAAGTCAGGTTCTGGGTGGCAGCCTTGTGTTTTTTTCTTTTTTAGTTTTTACTGGAGTTCAATAGCCTCACTGAAACGTTCCCATTTGATGCTTCAGCCAAGACGTTGGGACAAGAAGTCCTTTAGGCATGCTTGCCTCTTGAGAAGCCTCCAACCAAAGACCTAACACCTCGACGTATCCAATCCTTCCAGTGGGGTCAACAATCTGTGCCTCCCTCTCCACTTGTGTTATACCCACTCGGCGGATGTTAATGTGGTCTCAGAGTCTTCAAAGTGCTTTCTGTAGTATTATTCAGTAAATTGTAGTCACCCCTGATCCAGGGTCTAATAAATAATTGGTCTCAACACCACCAATCATCACTTAAATGATAAAGCAGTCACTGTATACATTGTCCTGACTCTGTTCTGCCACACTCTGCTTTCCTCAGGCCTACTGTACCATCAATGAGCCCGGCACTCTTTGCCCATTAATGCCAGGAGTTCTTCCTGTAGTTCCATCCTGTGCTTTGATGGCACCCATGACTAGTGTGTGTCCCACCTGTCCACAGGTATAGCAGATAAGATGGTCATCTTTGTCTCTCAAGGGTGGTCTCCTGGATCGGTTCTGGGAGGGCTTCTCTCCCTCAGTAGTTTGAACCACTTGAAACAACTGACGGGCAGCTAGTTTCTGAATAGCCTCATGTAGAGATTCTAGGGTGAGGGGCGAGGACACACTGTCTGCAGCACCATTGATCTCATCGGTGCTTCTTGATGGGCTGAGTAGTGCTTCCTCCTCTTCGGACCTGATGATGGAGGTGATGTGCTGCCTGCATGAGCTGGATGAAGTTCAAACTTGATTCTTCCTTTTCCTTCCTCTTCATTTATCTCCTCAGGAAATCATCATGCAGGTTAAGGACAAACTGCTCCTTCAGTGGTAGGTTAGCATCAGGGATCCGCTTTGGATCCGCTAGATTCTACTGGGCTTTCTTTGCAGGTCGTATGCATACGCATTACACATAGTGTAGTATAGTCTCAACCGCACTTTCCTATCACAGAATTCCCTAAGGGACTTTGTCACCATATGTTTGTTTCTTCTAGTTTCTTCTCCACATCGCTTTTATCTGCACTTTACTGTCATTGTTGCTCCACTCCTTAAGTGCTGTTTTACGAGCTCAACTCTGTCCTCTTCTAGCACTTTTGATACCTTGAACCCAAACCGCATGGAGCTTATCCACTCTTCCACGCTCATCTCGCCGGCCTGGGTCAAACAGCCACTGAAATCTTGCAGCTTTCTATCTTTAGGAATATTATATTGCTCTGTTAGTGTATTCTTCAACCTTTGAAATGTTTCCTGTTCTTCAGTTCAACCACATTTAATGAGCACAGGTTTGGGAACTTTAAATCAGCCTAATGGAAAAGATGTCTGTTTAAAAAAACAATCCTGTCTGCAGACACCAACTGTAATGGATGTAGCTTATCCGCATAGTAGGGGTGTAACTAAATAACTCCTTCCTCTCTGGACGGCTGGAATGACAAAGGGATCTTGGTCCCTGCCTCCCTGCTTGATTCGCCTCCTTCGTTACCCTGTAATAACTACGGTAGGTAAAATAAAGTCAGTCTAATCTGTGGGGTTCCGCAGGGTTCCATTCTTAGACCATTATTATTTCTTATGTATATTGATTTTTCTAATGTCTCAAATATCCTTTCTCCAATAATATTTGCAGATGACACAACCCTAATTCCCTCTCACTCAAATTTCAATGCACTGATTAAGGATGCTAATGTTGGTTTAACTGGCTACAATACATGGTTCAGATTAAATAAACTATCTTTGAATTCCTAGGAATTATAGTTGATGAGAGTTTGAGTTGGAGAGATCTGTGCAGAACAATGTATACATCTATTGGTATGATAAACTATCTTTATTATAGTTTAATTTATCCTTATCTTTCATATTATAATTTTGTTTGGGCGAGTACTTTTCCTACTACTCTCCACAAAATGTTGGTCCTCCAGAAATGTTTTGTTAGAATAGAATCTTTATTGTCATTGTTGGTACAACAAAATTGAGTTTGGAGCATCACCACTGGCATACAAACATACTGAATATAGCATGTGCAAAATAATAATGTCAATAATAATAATAATAATAATAATAATAATAATAATAATAATAATAATAATAATAATAATAATAATAATAATAATAATAATAATAATAATAATAATAATAATAATAATAATAATAATAATAATAATAATAATAATAATAATAATAATAATAATAATAATAATAATAATAATAATAATAATAATAATAATAATAATAATA
Organism: Notolepis coatsorum; assembly: GCF_963971535.1. NCBI lineage: Eukaryota > Metazoa > Chordata > Actinopteri > Aulopiformes > Paralepididae > Notolepis > Notolepis coatsorum. The sequence goes on along the minus strand of NC_140166.1, from coordinate 177,758,339 downwards.
ATATAATAATATAATATCAATCAATGTCCCAATGTCCTCAATAATAATAATATAACATCAATGTCCCAAGTGCAATAGTGCTAGTGCAAATAAATAGTACAGTGACAGTCCAGTTGGGTTAATGGATGGGGGGGGGGGGAGTTGGCTTGCAATGGATGGAATAGTGTATAGTGCAGCAATGCAAGTCCGGTTCACAGTTATTGTTGTAATGTAGAAGTGGGAGTTATGTCACCGGGGGTTGGGGATGGGGGGTGCGAGGCAGCAAGTTGATCGTTGAGCAGCCTGACAGCCCGTGGATAGAGGCTGTTGGTCAGTCTGCTAGTTCCGGACTGGATGGATCTATACCTTCGACCAGAGGACAGCAGTTGAAAAAGATGGTGTGCTGGGTGGTACTGGTCCTGTAGGAAGTTATTCACCCGACGTACAGTAGGCAGCGGGAGGTGAAGACTGTGGAGATATCTGGGAGGCTAGCTCCAGTGATCCTCCTCGCAGCCTTGACCACTCTGTGGAGCGCCTCCTTCTCTGCCCTGGTGCAGCTGGAAAACCACACCAGTAGTCCGTACGTGAGCACACTCTCTACTGCGCAGTGGTAGAAGTTGGCCATCAGTCCCTGTGGGAGTTTAGCCCATTTAAGCTTCCGCAGATAGAGGAGGCGTTGCTGTGCTTTCCCCACAGCAGAGGTGATGTTGATCCCACAGGACAGGTCATCAGACAGAGTCACACCCAGAAACAAACATTTTGAAACCCTCTCCACCTCCTCACTTCCAATGAGGAGTGGAGAGTGGCTGAGGTCACCAGTCCTGCGGAAATCGATGATCATTTCCTTGGTCTTCGTGGGGTTGAGAGCAAGGTTATGTGCCTAGACATCATGAGGCTGAAACTTTGCCACTATGTGCAGCACACTGATATACTGTGTTACATGCAAACACTGTAGGATCTTCTGATGTCAATGGAGCTAGTAGGCTAGACATTATGTCCACGATGATGTGACTCTACGTGTTACAAGTTTTCAGTCCCTGGACAAATAAAGTCGGCAAGTAATCCATAGACGTGGGACATACAACTAGGGAGAGGGGGAGACGGGGTTTGTACGTCAACTAAACTCAAATCTCACTGGTTACCCAGCTCATTCACTGCATCTTCCGATGGCTGAAAAAGAGCACATCATTTCAGTGTCCCAAATACTTCCTCTCCATGAAGGAAGCTAGTGCAGAGCACCAACATTATGAGCTCAGCAAGCTTCCAGCAGAAGGTAGGAGTTCTATAATCACCACATCTGTACATAAGGCCATCAAAGGTCACTGATGAGTTCATGTGTATAAGTGTGAGCTCACCGGATAGTTGGCACACGTGTATCCTAGTCATAACACAAGGAAACCGGTCCAAAAACAAAAACAAGCCTATGTTTGAGACTTCAGTGGTGATCATGGGATCACACACTCTCACCGCTTCCACAGGGGTCACGGGGGTCACAGGGGTTTTCTGTGTGTGTGGGGGGGGGGAGCCCATCTGGAGGAACCTATGACACAGGGGTGCATAATATCAGGTAACACTTGGGCTGTATTTTCTCCAGAAGTGTCAACTTTGGACATGTTAAGCTCTTGTATGTGTGTATGAGCTTGACAGGGCTTTCATTCCTAAACCTACAACTTGAGTTCCTGACCGGCGTGTCTTTGACTATCACACATCACGTGTTTTAATGATCCAACAGAGTGTCACTGTGCCGTATTAATGAGAAAAAGGTGGTTCCTGTGGCGCTCGGTATTATCCACAATTTACGATTGTTTTTTAAACGTTACATGTCACCCTTTCTCATTTGAAAGAGCCTTAACTTGGTAAAACAGCATAAGTGATATCCGTTATTGGTCTTAAATGTCTCTTTTATCTCTGTTGTGACAAATAGCTTATGGTAGCCGTGACAGTGAGCAGTCGAACAGGGACACTTTGATTGTATGGAATTAAACGCAAGCAGCTGAAATTCTAATGGAGGGATCTGCCATTTGGCTTTAATTACAGAAATGTCATGGAAGAACCACACTGGCCTAGTTGAGTTGAAAGAAAGAAAGGGGTGGGTGGGGGTGGGGGGTAAAAGAGCACATAAGAGAGGTTGCTTCTCGTTTTCTTTCTTACAAAGACACCATGGAGATTGCAGAATGCAGAAAAAGATCTGTAGATAGATACTGACTGTACAAAAAAGAAAGAAAGAAATATTTGAGACAATGCCTATATTCTGTTCCAGCTCATAGCTTCAAGCCTGTCTGTCTTTCCTATTGGTCCCCGCTGTGCTGAATTTAGATACTTCTAGTGGATTCTGGCTCATTTCATTCTTAATATTTGTTGGCATTACAATCTGCTGTCCTATCCCCTTGTATGTTAAAACGTTTAGAGAGTTTCATATTTGTATTTTCATGGATTATCTCTAGGAGAGAATGCCCACTGGTTCACAAGGAAAACACATATCAATACAATAAAGCACGCCCTGGGGGAAAGATATTGGCTTTGTAGACCAAGAGAGCGATGACTAAACGAATTGATTTGGGAAAGCTTTGATTTTGAAGGACTCATTTGCAGGCTAAACCCCTATGGAGAATCATCCCAACGGTTTCAGCGATTCTACTTCATACTGTACAATATGTTACGGTTCTGCTGTTCAGCCGTTGGATCCTGTACTGAGTTTGAGTTAACCAGTAGAGCAGAACATTTTGGCTTCACCCCAAGACTGCCTGGTCATCAAAAAAAAGCTGATCAAAGCCCCATTCTTCTCAACCATTCCTCTCCCCATCTATGGACCAAGATTCTGTGGTGTAGCCTTTCCATTCTCCGAAAGGTCAGCATGGGGTGGGAACCAAACGGGTAAACTTAAAAAAGACAGGGGAGCGTGTGGCGTGTGAAGTTAAAGCAAGTGGTTTATGGGATAAACCTTAGGCACAGATGCAGAGGGGATGGAGAGAGGCGAAGCCACACCCGACCTGGCGCAGGCTCGTGAAACGTGATTGATTAGTGTGTAATTAGGTTGGGTCAGTGATCACTGGTTGACGAAAATAACGCTTCACGTCGTTTTCACTGTGACGGAATTATGGGCCACGGAACACGGAGCGAAGCGAGTGGCGGCTAAAGTTCCACGGGATCCCATACTCACAGAGTTTCCTTCAAAAGATTAACATTTCCATCTCATAACGCTCGTAAGTTCTCCGTTTTCAGGCGTGACATTTACCAACACACAGGGGAATTTTGTGCGGTTTTCCTATACTGACAGCTGTAGGATGAAACAAGGCTGCTCACTGTTTTGTGATGACGAGGACGTGCTGCCGAGGTGACAGGGGCTGATGAAGCTACAGATAAGGGGGCTTCACTGGAGCTAAAGGGCAAGTAGTCGGCGAGAGAATTCAGGTGTATCAGGTCTTGGTATTTCCCCAGATTATAATAAGTCATTGATGCAGGAGTGTCAGTGTGGGCAGGGCTGCGTCCCAGCGGGTCAGGCTTTCCTTTGTGTGGGGCTGCGGCTTTGGCAGCCGCTTCCCCCGGGATGGTTATTGTGAGGGGAAGTAGGCTGACCACCCCGTTCAGAGTGCAGCACATTTGCTCTTTTTCTTACCAACTCAGCTTTTTTTCTTTCTCTCCACCTAACACACCCAAGAACCCCCACACAGACCAACACCACCACCACCACCCCCCCCCCCCCCCCCTTCAACACAAAACCAAGCAGTCGTCACCAGCGGCAACCATTCTCCCCTCTCTGTCGCGTCACATTATGGCCCGAGGTTAGTCAGACTGGTCTCACGACCGAGACGACAGTGAAGTCCTGGTGATCGCTGATACGTTGGAATCCAACATCATAAATAACAAAACTGTTTAAATGTATTTGGGGGAGGGAGGGGAGGGAGGAGAGGGGAGGGGGCAGGAGTGGGACAAGACCATGTGACCAACTGGAGTTTTCCACATTCCACTCCATAAAACTGAATCCATATTTGTCATGTGCAGACCTAGTGTTTTACGGCTAAACATAAAGTATAAATAGTAATTGGTACCATACAATGTATTTGTATATAGCCTATAAACATTTATATCTTAAATATAAAACAGACTATACAGCAGTGGCGGCTGGCCAATAGAGGGTGCTAGGGTGCCGCACCACCACTCCCCACATCAAGACGAATCACATAGACCTTCATTGAATAAGACGTTATAAGAGTTATAAATAGATTTTTTTTAAACAAGCAAGGTTAATATTATAGTTAGTGAGTGAAATGTATAATCTGCAAAAAAAAATTAGATTCAATACATTTTTTCCTGCGCCCCAAATCTGCATGCAGCTTATTTACATAAAACCAACCAGCAGGTGGCAGAGAGTGAGTGGCGAGTGGTACATCCAGATGTGGGTACGTGCCACCAGGTGCCAGAATGAGTTGTTGAGCGTAGGGCAAGGAGACCTTGTGCAACAGACGTAGTCACAGAAAGTGTAATTAAAAAAATTCAGTCACTAAAAATAATGCCTTTTGAAAGAAGAACATTGCAGGAGAAACTCACGAGAGTTCGGACCTGATCAGCCGGACATCGTGCTTCAACAACAATCCCAAGACAGAGGTTGTTTTCAAGGAGCTGGTTTAGTAGGAAGGCTGGAATACTTCCCCATCTGTATAAGCTTTGTAATAGGACTCACGCTGTGTGTTTTTGGGGAGCAAGCATGCTATTGATATTTATCCCTATTTACTGGTTAGGAGGTGGTTAGGAGGTTGAGCCTGCTGTTTTCTGTCAGCCTGTGTGTGTGTGTGTGTGTGTGTGTGTGTGTGTGTGTGTGTGTGTGTGTGTGTGTGTGTGTGTGTGTGTGTGTGTGTGTGTGTGTGTGTGTGCGTGCGTGCGTGCGTGCACTTGAGTGATTGGATGAGAATTGGAGAGAAACTTGACTCGCTGCAGGCTCTGCTATTTTTTTCACCATGATGATGATGTTGTCTTTTGTCATGTGTTGGTTTTCTTGTAAGTGCGCCTGCTGTTGCAGTGCCAACATCTCTATTGCTTGAGCATTTATTGATGACATTGTTTAATGAAACCCTGTAAGTGAGCCTGTTGCTGAGGTGCCGACTTCCCTATGCTTAAAGCCCTTGATGGCTTTAAGCAACTCACAGTGGTTCGTTGATGTCTCAGCTGTAAGACATCACCATAGGTTCTATAAAAGCCCCATATCCGGAGCTGTAATGCATTTGAATGGTAATAAATGTGGCTGTGACAAGCTCATCTAGGCTAGACTAGAGAAAAGTAGTTTTTGAGTGGATTAATGCCAACTTCGTCCGTCCCCCCAAGTCGAACAACCCACCGGCCACCACTGCTATACAGTAATACACTAGATAATTAGTTTCAGTTAAAAAAGTTTTTTATTGTTATTTATCCCAGACTTTCCAAACCTGTCCCGAAACCAAGCAGAACGTAGAACGCGTACCCAAGTGTCTCATCTCTGAGGCCCATTAGGTTGCACCTCACAGCGTGCAGGTATCCACAGCGGTCCGGGGGGTGGGGGGGAGGACCAGGACGTTGCTGCACATGTGCAGGAGGGAGGTGAAGGGAGGGCTACAGGCTCCCAGGCCCATAGTTCGCTCTATGACCTTAAGTTAATAACTTCCTCCCATACCGAGGTGACCTGAAGCCTGACTCTAAAAACGACATCACACTGACCTCAGGATGTGTGGAAGTACGAAGGGACAGACCCTCTGTTCCCCCGCCTCCTCCCACTCTCAGTTCCATTGTGTTTATGTCTTTTTTGACTGAATGCACGTTGGCTTCCTGTAGTTACAGGTTTTTTCCCTCTCTCTCTATAAATTGTGGCCATCCTTGAAGTAAAAAGGGATTATATCTTAGAATCTTAAATAAACAGCACTCTCTTTTCCTCCAGTCAGAGGTTTATAAATCAGTCAGTAAGGTATTTCAAGAGGCAGCTTTGTTTTAAATGGCAGCTACATTTTCTTCTAGACTCCTCCCCTCCCCGCCTAACCTCAGCCTCACTTCCTCAAACCCCCTCCTAACCCCTCACTAGGTTAGGAGACATTCTAACGTGAACCCTTGTGTGCAAACACACACACACACACACACACACATGCACGCATACATGGGTACGCACACACACACTTGCATATGAATGGACGCACACTCACACACACACAACCACTTATTTACACATACACACATATACATGCATGCAAACACACACACATGCACCAACATGTGCATGCACACACACACACACACACACACACACACACACACACACACACACACACACACACACACACACACACACACACACACACACACACACACACACACACACACACACACACACACACACACACACACACACACCGTATGCCCTAATACGTATGGTCTTTTTGTAATAATGTACCGGTAGTCAAGGGTCCCTAATTCAAGGCTTAAGATGTTCCACAGCCAAGACACAGCAAGGCTCAGGGAAAAAGCCATCGTTGGTCATGCAGGCCTGGATGAAAAGTAACGGAAGATAATCTCTTAACATGCACTTCACCCTGCACATATGTCCCATAAGAAATATGATACTCGCAAATCTTAGAGAGGCGAAAATGTGACACAGGGTTTTAATATCCACATGTGAGCAGCGCAGAGCCGAAAGCCTCACAGAGATACAAGACCCTTCAACCCCACTCCTCTTGGCGTCGAAAACCTTTAGCCGCTATTCTCGTCTCCCGGCACCATGTAATTAAGTTCCTGTCGTTCTCTCCTCTCAAACATTGCTTAACATAAACGGAGCCGCGGCTCATTAATTAGTTCCAGTGTGTGATCACGAGGCGCTTCTCTCAGACGCTGAAATGAACCTTCTCCCTCGCTGTGTAAGTGTGGTGGTGGTGGTGGTGGTGATGGTGGGGGAGGAGGAGAAGAAAGGAGGACCATAAATGAAAGTAGAGCATCAATCCTGAGAACGCAATGGGAGGGAGGCCCATGTCACATGTTAATGGAAAAAGGCAAGCCATGCGGAACACGCGTGCCGATTATGGATGCAACAAGAAACTACAACTTCCTCCCTTTTAAACCATAACTCAAATGTTTTTGTGCGTGTGTAGCATGTGTTCAGTTGTTTGCTCAAAAGAACTTGGGCAGTTTTTTTTTTTTGCGTGAAGGAATTCAAACCTGATCATTTCCCGCAGTTTATGAAATTGAAAGCCAAGACGCAGTATAACGTTTGTGAGATTGCAAATCTGACGGTGGAATTACTGTGTGACGACTGCAGGTAAGGCCTGGAAATGTTCTCCGTCGCTTCGCCGCATTGATCTACAATATGGATGCCGTGAGAAGGATATAAGATGTGTTATGTTGCCTCCGATATCTGACGTAAATCATATGTGACAAGTCTGCAATGCGATGAATGGGCGGAGGTAGACAGATAAAGTTCCTCAAGCTGCCATCTTACCGTGCTATGGATGGGCAGCACTGATTAAACAAGCCGGTGATATATGGCGCCACAAAATGGAGGGCATATTTATGAAGACCTTTAATCTCCCTTGACAACAGCCTCATATGAGCGGTGCCTCATCTCCCATGGCCACATTAGGCCAACTGTTCTACCCTGCACTACTCCGCTAGTGAATTACTGCTGGCACCTGTCGGAGATTTCACAGGACATCGCCTCGTATTTTGCGGATCCGCGTCTTTCTTTTCCCAGAAGATCAGTGGAGTCCGGGCAGCGAAAAGGCGAGCTGATAAAAAGTTTGGGATTTTTGGAAGAGTGCGGATTATGGGATCAAAAGGCAACGGCGCTAATCCCTCCCTGTTATTAGCGATGATAGCGCTATGAATGACAACACGTGTGAAAAAAATTATAAAAACTTCTCCCAACTCCAAACTCCCCAACTTCTGGTGGCGTATGTGAGTACTTAACGAAACCAGGCTCTGGGGATGGGGCTGCTTCGAGCAGGATTAACATAGCAGAGAGGGGATGCTGATCCCTTAGTTATACTCTCTCTCTCTCTCTCTCTCTCTCTCTCTCTCTCTCTCTCTCTCTCTCTCTCTCTCTCTCTCGCTCTTATTTTCGATCTGCCTATGTCTCTTGTCTCTCTTATTCTCTCTTTCTCTTTCACCCAGTTCCCTCAGTATTTTTTCAATTTATTCTGTGTCCGATGGAGTGCGTGATTGTGTCTATGGGTCTGAAGCGGGAACGCAGGAGCGAGCAGGAGGTTGTGTGTGGAAGAGGTTCCTCCTGTCTCTCCACTCACTCTCTCTACTCCAGCAATTATCTCCAGAAGCCCAGGAAGCTAATTGGAAGAGATGTGGGATAAATCCTAGCCTGGGGGAGTTGTGCTAATTTTCCACTTTCAGTTTGACCCAGTAAGAGAGGGCCATCCCCTGGAACTGGGATGATGATACAGTGGTGGGGATGGATGGAGAGAGAGAGAGAGAGAGAGAGAGAGAGAGAGAGAGAGAGAGAGAGAGAGAGAGAGAGAGAGAGAGAGAGAGAGAGAGAGAGAGAGAGAGAGAGAGAGAGAGAGAAAGAGAGAGAGAGAGAGACAGCATCACACTCTTCTTAGATTACATGCACAATCACTGACCATCATTCCTTGAGATCTCGCTACAGACAATACAGAATTTCAGCACAACATTTTCTACAGTTTGCGTCCTCTATTTCTCTCTCTCTGTCTCTCACTTACACAAACATTCCGGTAATTTCCATGGGCTCTGAGTGCGATTATTTCTGGGATGTGAGCCCAGTATCTCTCTCTCTCTCTCTCTCTCTCTCTCTCTCTCTCTCTCTCTCTCTCTCTCTCTCTCTCTCTCTCTCTCTCTCTCTCTCGTTGACATTGCCCCCGTATTATTCTGTCCGTAGAACATTGTAGTAGAACGTCCCAAACGGCACGGACACTTGCCTGGCGGATTCCATTGAGCACTGAAGTGTGCACGACCACGGTCAGGCTGGTCTGCGGATATGACAGTCCTAATCCTCTGTCTTCAGAGGTCTAATAGGGAAGCCCTGATTCAGACATGACCACATTAGCCCCCTTTTACAATGTGGGCCAAGCCTGCTGCTGCTTGAACTTAGTTTCAGAATTCCTGTGCCTTTTCCAACATGCTTGGTTCAGCCAAAACAGGGTGTACCCGGTAACCCAAAGCCCATCTACTTAGCCCCTCGGAATAGCCAAAATCTGTAAGCCATAATATATATATAAAAAAAAGCCTGTTATTTATGGATGGACACAAAAAAATATATATATTATTTGACTCATAAATTGCCAATTGTCAATACAGTGAAAGACTGTAATGGTAGTCCAAACAGCTCTCTTTCATGATAGTCAACTTTTTTGTAGCCATGATCAAGAGCCATTTACATGTATTTCTATTCAATAAATAGCACTGCTGTCTTCTACGCACTGATAGCTATAGTGTCTCCTACAAAAGTCTCCAATCGCAACAGTTTGAGATCAGGTCAGTTGCCCTGCCGTCTTATCAGAGATACTGTAGCTATTGTGAATGAGTAGGTGGAGTTTTCTGATCGTATCTACATATCTTGTCATCTTCATGATGACTACTGGCCCGATAAAGTTCAAGTTCAAGTTTTGTTTTATTTGTCACATATAAGGCACATGTTCATTACAGTGAAATGCTTGGTTCTGTATGAGCCCCCTGAGATTGCGCTTCATACAGTAAAAAGTAAAAAGAATAAAGGCCAAACACTATACAAAATATACAATATACAAACTAAAGTACAACCTAAAGTACAAAGTGATGTACAAAATGCAAACAATGAAGTACAAGTGCAAGCTTTTTAAAAGGCAGACCCAGCGACGAGGTATCAAACAAGACATGGACGCATTGGGAATGACGAGACCTACTTTATTATTTATAGGTATGGAATCAAATCACTAATGGAATCAAATCACTAAATTATGCACATATTCAGCCCAAACGTGATACTACAGTAATACTGACTGTTCACATCACAAACACACACTGTAAAACCACAGCACTCGGTTGCTTGGCTGTTGTGTCATGAGCATACTCTATGCTTAATTGATGGGAGCTGACCTTCACCCTCATCTAAAGCCCCGGTGGTTAGGATCAAGGGCTTTTGGGCCACAGTGGAATGACTGCTATTATGACCAGACAGACCACAGGACCTCGCGTTGTCATTCCAACCTTCATTCCAACAGTGTAAATAAGGAGGCACGTGATTCGATTATGGGCCTGACATGGTCTAAGATGACTGAGGTAATGGGACCGTGTAGCATTTCCAGGTAGATGCTTTGAAGTCCTTCTGAGAAATGAAAAGTGACCAGCGGTCGTCGTGGGGTTCTTTGTTCAGTCGACCTAGCTTGTTGTGAAAATGTTCTAACGGAATGTTTTCTAATCTCGTAGGCTTATTTCCGGCGTCAACGCTGTACAATATAATACGAGTAGAAGCGGTCCTAAATGAATCAGAAGAAGTTTTCGGGAAGAAAGCTCACTGCGTCGCTGACGTTGATGACGCCTCCGTCAGAATCAGATCTTCTCACATGGCTGTTGTCTCCTCTCCCTCTCTCCGAGCACCACTTTGATTGCATCGCTCCGCTCCTCTCAATATTTGTCCACTGACTTCCATAACACCTCGGAATGGAATTATTTTGGCATAATCAAAAGAAACAAGAACACAGAGACCCCAGAAACACCCTCCAACAGATGCAAGCAATGACACGCAAAAGCCTTTTCCAGAGGCCAGCTCATAATGCCTTTTAATGGTCTTGTTTAACAAGCAAGGGAAGTGGTTTCCCCCCATTACCCACAAACCCCCGAAATCTAGCCCAGCCAAGGACAGGGATATCCCAGAGTTCAATGGGAGCGGCATCAATCTTCTTGTCCCCAAAGACATGTGCTTATCCAATAGAGAGGGATCAGCCGAGACCTGGACCATGTCAGGACCCGCTAAACACACATCATACAGCCCTGGCTTTGCCAGTCTAGCCAAACCACTCGCACTAAACTGAAATGCCACCAGAACAATCCATTATAATTGGAGTCCTCACAACACCGCTGAATAAATTAATCTTGTTCATCTGCATGCTGACTGGATTTACCACAGAGAAGCTTCAAACACACGGATGGCAACGGTCCCACGCTCTCATCTGAATCAGTGATACAGTTAAGACAAGGAGGATTCAACGTTGTGACGGATAGAGTGCAAGGGGATGACAAAGGAACGGAAGAATGCACGGTGAGATTATCTGAATATTTGAAAAGGCTGTAGTGGAATCTTTCTTGCAGTGCAGGCAGCGCTTGCTTCTAGGCTAATCCTTAACAATCCAACACTTTAGTTACAAAAACCAGGCTTTAGTTACAAATGTCTCTGTAAGGAAAATTACAAAAATGCAAAAAATAAAAAAATAAAACACCATTAATTTTCCATCTGTTTCGTGGGAATGAAACAGTAAAGGGAGTTGTTTATGTTTTTCCCTCCGAAGCTGTGTTTGTTTATATCTGACACTGGCGATGCCAGGCCCCCACAGACGTTCTAAACCCTGTTTTGTTTCCAAGGCCTTTCACGATGGGCTGGATTATCTTGACACATGTCATTGCCTTTGTCTTTCCTGCCACAGATATCACTGCCCACCCAACGATGGCATTTCCTAAAAGCCACTGTTTATTTTAGCGTCTTCTGTGTGATGGAGCACCATTAGCGTTGACCTAAAGGGGCAGTTCACTCAGAATAAGACAAAAAATACATTTTCCCTCTTACCCAGAGTACTATCTATCTACTCAAGATAATCCACAGACCTTGTTTCCAATTGCATTAAGAACTATTAATATTATCTGTATCATAATTATCTTTCCACAGGTTCACCTATGAAAACCTTGTTACGACATTTACTTCCTCTAGATACAGTAGTCAAGTTGTATGTCTTCCCAGTGTAAAGAGAGAAAGAGACATTGCTGTTGATTATTATAATATATATTTTTTGGCACTTTGAGAGCCGCAAAGCCAATGTCATTCAGCTCCATTGTATTGGAGTGATGGCACATACCTCTACGGCAGATACCTCCAAAACCAGCAAGTCACACTGAAACTATCTGGATGGACAGATAACACTCTGGGTAAGTAATATATTGTTGTTGTTTTCTTTTGGGTGAACCTCCCCTTTAAAGGAACACACCAACATTATGGGAGTCAGACAAGAAGCAGCTGGTCTGTATCCGCTTCCATTCATTTGTGCTAAGCTAGGCTAGCTTGTAGCCGGATAGCTTTCTACTGAACACAGAGAGGAAATCGGTATCTATCTTCTTGTCTGACTCTGGAGAAGACATCAAGCGCATTTCCCATAATGTTGCTGTGTTCCTTTAACACAGACATACAGTATTAGACCCCGCATCAGGATACTCCAGGATATTACAGCAACAAGTCTCTTTAAGATCTAAACCTCCAACACACTCTCAACAAGTGCCTGGTGATGGTTGTGACCAGTGCCATCTGGGAGAAATGCGAGGCCCATTGTGAGATTTAAACGCGAGCCCCCCCCCCCCCCCCCCTAAAGTATAAAAAAATGTAATTAATACATTTGTTTTCGTTTTTTATTAACACATCCACCGCCATTCACGTTGTACAGCGTTATTGCCCGCCATGCGTTGTCTGCCAAACCACGCTGTACAGCGATATTGAGATCATATTTAATTTTTTCACCATGGCATTCATAATTCAGCCACCCAGCCGCTGGTGATACAGTGGGACTCTGCACAATATTGCAACGCCTCAATACCGCCACCTGGTGGATGATCGGGCGAGTTACAACCGGAAGTGGCAATCGGTGCATCTGGGAAATCCGTCCGGGAGTCACATATTGTTGCGGGACTCCAGACATACACTGGCGTGCATATGGATCGCTGCCATAACTCATTAATCAATATGATTTGGGCGTTTATTGCGCCATATAAACCGGAAATGGATCTAGGAGATTGACGTCAAATAAGTGGGATATTTTTCCTCCAGTCTCGTCGGCGAACGGTAAGAGGACGCTGACGTCATTTTCAGCCCAATTGTCTATTCATTTCACCGCAAACTGATCTGATCAATATATCACCCATACTACATAAAGCATTTACTGACGATCACGGAATTATAAACGACCCCCCCCCCCTTTCATCCGCGCATGTTGACGCATAACGTATACGATCATGTACAGTTGAATTTTTTTATATAGCGTGTCTAGGGAATAGACGGCAATCGATAATCTATATATGTGTTTAGGCCTATAGCTTACGTTCTAGGAATTACTGCAGAAAACGATAAAAACATACTTATATTCTAGAAGGTATTTTTGTATGAATATATGAATGAAAAAGTATAACGTTCCTACATCCTGAACGATAGATAATCGATGTTGAATGGGCCATAGTAATGTCAAATTAGCAATATAATTAAAAAAGTTATAGCCCTGCAAAAAAGGTGAACATCTCCATAGGCTTAGAGTGGTGGCAGACTGGCTATATTGATGGATATAAGTCATAGCAGGGAATGTGTTAAAGGGGAACTATCTTATAAATGGCCTTTTTCAGTGTTTAGCATTGTTTCCTAGCTATGTGGACTTATATTAATATGATCTATGTCTCTAATTCTCATATTGGCGCATTCTTCCAATTCTCCTCTCACAATATTCACCCTCACTGAACTGAGTCATCTGAAAATGTGATGATTTGTGATGTCAGAGAGACTCAGCTGCATGATAATGTGGCAGATGCCACCAGGCCACACAGTGGTTTAGGAGCCCAGCCTCAAAACGGCTCGAGATCTTGAGGTCGAAAAATGCTGTTTTTGAGGACTTGATTCGAAATACAAAACAATGGATTAAAAAAAAATGTATTACAGAGGTGTTCCATAAACTCACAGGAATTGTGTAAAAGTGCCCAAATAGTGAAAGAAATAGTAAAATAGTTCCCCTTTAATACAATATATATTTTTTTTGCATACAGTCAACGTATTCTTAAATAATAGCGCTGCCCGAGGATGGGCATACAGTCAACGTATTCTTAAATAATATCGCTGCCCGAGGCTGGACATACAGTCAACGTATTCTTAAATAATAGCGCTGCCCGAGGCTTAGTGGCAATGCAACAGATGTAAGCTGAAGTGAAAAGTCATACACCTGGCAGTAACAGGGTAAATGCATAAAACACCCCTGGAACCTGATAAACAAGCTTAAAGCCAGGTAAATTTTTCAAGCACGACATGCAGATTTGCAGTTTTGCCTTATTTGAATCGAACTCTATACGCTTAGTACACACGTCACAAACTGCACAAGCACAGTGTGAAATGTTCCCAGAGAGCAACTTGTAAAGCTGGAGTGATCATGTTGAGCAGTAATGTCCAGGCAGCAGAACAGTGCATAGCATTACTGCACATTCAATATTGATATTGGAGCAGACCCTGTTGCATGCAACACACCGAGTGAGAGAGAGAGACAGAGAGAGACAGAGAGAGCGCGAGAGAGAGCGAGAGAGAGAGAGAGAGAGAGAGAGAGAGAGAAGAGAGAGAGAGAGAGAGAGAGAGAGAGAGAGAGAGAGAGAGAGAGAGAGAGAGAGAGAGAGAGAGAGAGATCCACGGGGGGAACAGAATAGATTGCATTAAAAACTCACCCTAGCGCAGAATCAATGGCAAAGTTGGTCCAAGAGGAAGGAGACGACATGGAGATGACAAAGTTCACCAGTCCCATGATATTTTACCCCCGTTGGGATGAACTTGGGAATCTGTTCCTAGTTTATCTAGCTATCTATGTTAGCTAACGCTAGTTAGCTGTCCCTGCCTTTAGCTAAGCTACTAGCCGACATGGCTAGCCCGACTGAACCACACGTTAGCACTCGATAACGTAGCTAACGCTAGCTAGCTAGGTTAGCTAACGCTAGTTAGCTGTCCCTGCCTTTAGCTAAGCTACTAGCCGACATGGCTAGCCCGACTGAACCACACGTTAGCACTCGATAACGTAGCTAACGCTAGCTAGCTAGGTTAGCTAACGCTAGTTAGCTGTCCCTGCCTTTAGCTAAGCTACTAGCCGACATGGCTAGCCCGACTGAACCACACGTTAGCACTCGATAACGTAGCTAACGCTAGCTAGCTAGGTTAGCTAACGCTAGTTAGCTGTCCCTGCCTTTAGCTAAGCTACTAGCCGACATGGCTAGCCCGACTGAACCACACGTTAGCACTCGATAACGTAGCTAACGCTAGCTAGCTAGGTTAGCTAACGCTAGTTAGCTGTCCCTGCCTTTAGCTAAGCTACTAGCCGACATGGCTAGCCCGACTGAACCACACGTTAGCACTGGATAACGTAGCTAAAGATAACTAGCTAGCTAGGTTAGCTAACACTAGTTAGCTGTCCCTGCCTTTAGCTAAGCTACTAGCCGACATGGCTAGCCCGACTGAACCACACGTTAGCACTTGATAACGTAGCTAAAGCTAACTAGCTAGCTAGGTTAGCTAACGCTAGTTAGCTGTCCCTGCCTTTAGCTAAAGCTACTAGCCGACATGGCTAGCCCGACTGAACATTCTAACATGCAACAACTTTCATCTTCAGTCCATCTGCCGAACGTCCTCTTCGTCTTGGCATAAGCTAATCACTATACTTGGTATTGATAAGCTTACGGCACGTCATTTCTTCTGCTCCGATGCTGCACATTTGTTTTTCAAAAGTAGGATGCTCTTGGCCAAGACGTCCACTCGCTCCTGTGGATAGCGCCGAATAGACCCCTTACCTGTACCCCCTCCCCTCGTTGAAACCAATAGTATATCTGCAGAGCCGCAGAGCCCGGAACAAGTCAGACACATTGTACAAACGTGTCTAATGTGAAATATATAAGTATGTAAGCAAAACTAGATTTTAGGTCTGTGGAAAGTGATTGTTAACATTCTATTTATACATTTTTTTCTCGCAAGGCCCCCCTTCTCGCGAGGCCCAGTGCGACCGCACTGCTCGCACACCCCTAGCAGAGGCCCTGGTTGTGACCCTCCTTGCCTCTGGGACCAAGTTGGCTTGCGATCAAATTGGGCCAGAACCTTCTCAAAGGGGAATGGACTGTCCCACTCACATGGATGCACATGTACGTACATACATGTACACACACATACATACACAATCAGTGTCTGATTCCAGTGTTTCTGGAGCATTGCACTGAGTCCGGACAGAGAGGTTCAAACTGGATATACTGGAAATGTTTCTCATCTGAAAGGGAATTATAACTTCACATAATAACTTCACACATAATATAACTTCACATATATAACTTCACATAATAGCCACACTTTACCCGACCTCGCACCTTCCTTTAATCCTCAGCAGAGGACTGTAAAACTAACACCCTGGCGGTGTCTAATCCCAACCATCTCCTCAGGACCCGTGGCTCAGGCAGAGCGCTGCTAAACCCAATTTCTAACCTCTGCTCATATTCACAGAGAGATAAGCTATAATAGAGTTTGAAACGTTTGAAACGTTCGAAATGATGCCTAGATGTCAATGTGTCGGGGGTATAAGCGCCGGTGTCTTAATCGTTAGCCCAGACGGGTGTGTGATGATGTACTGTAGGAGGGCGTCAGCTTGGTGAATACCGGTCCCTGTTGGAAGTGATGCCACGCAGGCTCGCAGGCAGGTGGGGGCTGACACCATAATGTAACATGGCTTTGGCCAAGCTTTGATGTTGACTGACATTTATGAGTGGAGTTCATAAATGCTTGTCAGCTCATATCCTCTGCCTTCTCATGCTCTGCCTGGTGGGACGGGCCCATTCCATAACAGTAGGACATAAAGTATCTGAGGAAAGAGGCGCGTTAGAGAGGAGAGAGAGGGAGTGTGGACCACCCGGTCTCCAGGCGCGGTCGCAAATGCATTTGCAATATGGAACTGCACATTGGGAAGAAGGAGTCACGGGTCCTTAGAGGGGTGAGGAGACAGGGAGAGAGACAACGAGGAAAGACATAGGAAACGGAATAGGAAAAGGGACGTCTGAGGGGGTACATTTTTTACTTTTAGGTAGAAAAAGTTAAAAGGTACAGTGAGTGAGTTATTATTGTTGACCCACAGCTCTCAACACTTGGGAGTTTTGATTGATTGATTGAAAACTTTATTAACAGATTGCAGAATGGGTACAATACAGTACAGCTCAATACACACAATTGTTAAGGGGATGCAGACCAGAGAAAGACTTTCGTCTTGTTTACATCAGGGTCCCCCATTTTCAATTCATCAGGTATCCTGAATGAGCTCCTGAATGTTGTTGGAGACAATGTCCAGCTATGGAAAAGCAGGGGAACAAAGAGCATGCAGAATGTCCTAAAAAGAAAGACATCATGTAGAATGTCCTAGAAAGAAAGACATCATGCAGAATGTCCTAGAAAGAAAGGCATCATGTATAATGTCCTAGAAAGAAAGACATCATGCAGAATGTCCTAGAAAGAAAGACATCATGCAGAATGTTCTAGAATGGAAGACAGCATGCAGAATGTCCTCCAAAGAAAGAGATCATGCAGAATGTTCTAGAAAGAAAGACATCATGCAGAATGTCCTAGGAAGAAAGACATCATGCAGAATGTCCTAGAAAGAAAGACATCATGCAGAATGTTCTAGAAAGAAAGACATCATGCAGAATGTCCTAGGAAGAAAGACATCATGTAGAATGTCCTAGAATGAAAGACAGCATGCAGAATGTCCTCCAAAGAAAGACATCATGCAGAATGTCCTAGAAAGAAAGACATCATGCAGAATGTCCTAGAAACAAAGGCCATGTTTAGACGGAAACGCTTGCGGGTGAATCCGGAAAAATATTTTTTCGGATGTGCCTTTTGTTCATACGGCAACGGCATTTTTGCGGGGAGAATCCGCAAAAAAGTGAAACCGGAAATCCTAGAAACGATACACCTTTGCGCTATCATCTGAACAGTCAAACCACATAAAACTATGACGAAAGGGTTCTCAAGGCTCTCGTTGCGTACTGCTTACATCACAGGCATGCGCCAGTAGCCTAGAAGCGTAAACAAAGCGAACAAGCATGTCTGATTCTATCCACGGAGATCACTACATTGGCAGTACTTTTAAATACACAAGAATCAGTCCAGCGGCTATCACATCTAGTGACTGGAGCCACTGTCTGTGAGTGACTCTGCTTTGGTCCAATCACATTCCCCCACCCACAGTCTGCGAATCAGAGACAGAGTAGGGCGGGTCTTCACAGCACGCCTGGTTGTCTCAACGACCTGAGGCAGTGTAGCGGGGCTCCGTCGTCTCGAGTCGACTACACTTTTACAGCCTCGTCTGCACAAATAATTCCCTCCCAAAACACTAGTCATCATCAACATTAGGTGGCTTCTTCGTTCCGAAGGTTGCCTATCACTCTCCAACCCATTCTGTCCCCACTTCTTCTCTCCAACTCCGTGACTCCGCCTCTCACTCCGCTCCAATCACAGACGTCGTCCACCCAGCCTCTTCTTGGTCTTCCACTTCCTCTCTTTCCATCCACCTTCCCCATCACCACCTTCTTGAACATCTCCCCGCTGGATCCTCTCAGAACATGCCCGCACAACTCCATCTTTCTCTTTTTCAATCTCTCCAGCAGCTGTCCTCCTTGCATATCCGCTCTTCTCAGTACCTCCTCATTCTTGATCTTATCCTTCCATGTTATCTTGAGCATCTTCCTCAGCGTCCACATTTCAAAAGAGTCCTCTTTGCCTCTTCATTCAGCATCCATGCTTCTGCTCCGTATGAAAAGACTGACATAACATACGTTTCCAAAATCCTGGTCTTCGTTTTCCAACTTATGTTTCTTCTCAATAATTCTTTATGGTTCCAGAATGCGCCCTTTGCAATTCCGGTTCTTCTCTTAATGTCCATGTTAGCTCTTCCACCTTCACTGATCCAGCTTCCAAGGTACATGTACTCCTTCACTTGTTCAAGTTTTTCTCTATCCACCTGTATTTTACAAACAGTTCCTGGTGTTTTTTCAATGATCATTACTTTAGTTTTCTTTGTGTTTAGCGACATTCCATAGTTTTTGCATTCGACATTCAGCTTATTCATCATGTCCTGTAGATCTTCTTGACAGTTACAGACTATAGCAGTGTCATCCGCGTATCTTATATTGGTGATGTTCTCTTCGCCAAGTTTTACTCCTTTCCCTCCTCTCAGACCTTTTTTCATCAGTGATTCACTGTACATATTAAAGAGTACAGGGGACAAGATGCATCCTTGTCTTACACCCTTCTCCACCGGGAAGTCTCTTGATTTCTCCTTTCCTATTCTAACATTAGCCTTCTGCCTCCAGTATAAGTTGGCAATTATTCTTCGGTCAGAAACTGGTATTTTTTATTCTTCCATTGTTCTCATCAATGTTGTATGTTCAATTCTGTCGAAGGCCTTCGTGAAATCGATGAAGCAAATATACAGCTTCTTCTGTTGGTCTATCGATTTTTCACCAATGATTCTGAGTTGGCAGATTGCATCTCTTGTTCCTTTTCCTTTGCGAAAACCCATTTGGCTATCCGAGAGCTGATGTTCAATTATGGGTTCTATTCTGTTCTTGATGATTTTCAGGAGTACTTTTGATGCATGAGATATCAAACTGATAGTCCTGTAATTGTTGCATTCTGTGGCTCTTCCGGTCTTTGGGATCGGAATGAACATTGATTTTAGGAAATCATTTGGAATATTTCCTGAGTTATAGATGTTGTTTACCAGTTTCACAAGGAGCTCGATGCATCGGTCACCAGCGTTCTTAATCAGTTCAGCAGGGATCTCATCCTCGCCGGGCGATCTGTCCATGGCCAGTGACTTCACAGCCTCTTCAACTTCTTTTTTCGTGATCTGGACTTTTTCTATCTCTTCTAGACTAATTCCTGTGTCTGATGTTCTGTTCTGGTCTTTGTATAGTGTTTCCACATACTCTGCCCATCTATTGATTATTTCCTTCTCGTCAAGGAGCAGTTTTCCTTCTTTGTCTCTGACACCTTGGGTTGTTTTTTTCCTCTTCCTTGTTAGTTGTTGGATCTTGTTGTACATGAGAGGGTTGTGCTTCTTGTCTAGATCTTCAATTTCCTTGCATTTTTCTTTGTAATACTTCTCTTTTGCATCTCTACACATCTTCTGTACTTTTCGTTTTGCTCTGTTGTATTCAGTTTTTCTGTCCGCATTCTTCATGTCTGCTCTCTTTTTCATCTCATCCAGAATGTCTTTCGTCATCCACTCTTGTTTCTCAACTTTTTCTGGTTTACCACAGATTATGTCTGCAACGCTTCCCAGTTTTTCTTTCAGTTTTGTCCATAGTTCTTGTGGATCTTCAATATCTGCTAACTCTCTATTTTCTAATGTTTTGTTCACTTCGTTTCTGTATCGTCTCTTCATGGTTTCTCCTTTCAGAATCTTCACATCCCATCTTTTGTGTGTCGTTTTCTTTTTCTTGATGGTTTTCAGTTTGATCTTCATTTTCATCACTACTGGAATATGATCTGAACCACAGTCTGCAGATGGTCGTGCCTTAGAGTTTGTTATTCCTTTCTTGTATCTGTGGTTTATCATTATGTAATCAATTTGGTTTCTAGTGTTTCCATCAGGAGATCTCCATGTGTGTCTTGCAGATTTACGTTGTTCAAACGAAGTATTGGTGACCCACAATTGGTTCTTCCTGCAGAAATCCACTAGTCTATCTCCTCTATCGTTTCTTATACCCAGACCAAAAGGTCCGACAACACCATAAACTTTTTCTTCACCTAATTTGGCGTTGAAATCGCCCATGACTATTTCCACATCTCCCCATTTCTTTTGGTCTTTCATCACTCTCAATATTTTCATAAAAGTTGTCTATTTCATCATCCTCAGCTTCTCCAGTTGGTGCATATGCTTGTGTGATGCATACACTTGCTGGTGTTGCTTTCATTCTCAAGGTGATAATACGTTCCGATATCGTTTGATAACTTTCCACGCTTTTTGCTGCTTTCTCAGTCAAAGCAAAAGCTACACCTTTTCTATGTTGTTTTCCACCCGAAGATATGATTCTAAATGATTGTCCAGTTGGTAGGGTGTATCTAAAGTCATCTTCTCCTCTCCAAAATGTTTCAGCAATTCCCAATATATCTATCGCCATGGTATCCATCTCTTGTAGGACATTCGCCAATTTTCCAGGTGTTCGCAGGCTCCTCACATTCCAGGTTCCCACTTTCCAGAAGGTAGAGTAGTCACTTGTTGATGGTACAAAGGTGCCTGCTCTCTCACACTCAATCCACCGGGTAGAACAAATGTCTTGATTAGGGCAGACATTTCTCCGTTTACCAGTAGCGGTTTTTGTTTGGGTTGTACTCATGATTTCCAAAAGGGGGCTGATAGGAGTCGGCAGGCCCCCAGAACTACCAATCCAGTATTTTTTGTCGAGACACCATCTCTAGCCTTTGCCAAACCAATGGCACTACAAGGCAGTAGGGGTGGGACGATACATCGATCCAGATCGATATATCGATCTATTATCAATAATCAAATAGGATCGATGCCACGTAAAAAGATCGATTCATATTGCGATACTCTTATTTTGAAAATCCGGTGACGGCGACTTCATCGCCCCGCGCCCAGTGTTGTGAAACTCAAACTCCGTTTAACATCAACAGCTGCCAGTAGCGTCTAGAGCGTCACTAGAGCAAGACTAGTGTGCCTATTCTGTGACCCAAAACAAGTCCCTGCTGTTTTATTCCACAACGGGTCCAATGCATCTAACCTGCTTTGCAATCCTCGTCACTCCATTATGCCCACGTCGCGTTAAAGATCGAAGATAACGTTACTTTAGCGTGAGCTAACAAGCTAACCCAGAGCCATAGGCAGAGAGAAGTGGGGACTGGGAGGGTGCATTCTCGGGGATAGCCCCACTAACAGGATCTGGCCGGTACTGCACCTTGGGACTCCCAATATGCTTTTCCAGCCAAAATACAGCTATGTGACAGTGAATAGGATATTAATATCGAGAAAAAAAAGAAATGAACCAAAAACAGTGAACAGGAGGTCTATTTGTATTAAAAACAATAGATTGTTTTTCATTTAAATGTCTGGAAGAGCTCAAAAATAAAAATGTCATGATATTTCCATTGCCTTTTTTGTTTGTTGATTTAAATGTTACTGATTGTATTAAATGGGCACATAATATCGTCTCATATCGATCGCAGGCACCTGAATCGAATCGTATCGTATCGTATCGTGGCAGACTGTGTGATATCGGATAATATCGTATTGTTGTCCAAAGAATCGATATCGTATCGTATCGTGATTAAACTGGTGATTCCTACCCCTACAAGGCAGCAGGTTCTTGGTTCCTCCTAAACGCAAAATTAAAAGTGAGACCGCAAGACGACTTCTGCGGTTTCTGTTGAGACTCTCTCCGTCTAAACATGGCCAAAGACATCATGTAGAATGTCCTAGAATGAAAGACAGCATGTAGAATGTCCTCCAAAGAAAGTCATTATGCAGAATGTTCTAGAATGGAAGACAGCATGCAGAATGTCCTCCAAAGAAAGACAGCATACAATATGGAAAAGCAGGGGAACAAAGAGCATGTAGAATGTCCTAGAAAGAAAGACATCATGCAGAATGTCCTAGGAAGAAAGACAGCATGCAGAACGTCCTAGGAAGAAAGACAGCATGCAGAACGTCATAGAAAGAAAGGCGTTTGCACAAAACCCATCTGGTCCAATGTAACTCAACTATAAAATTTGAAAGCCAATGGCTCACGTTGCTAATGGTCAGCGTGAAATTTCATAAACACAACACTATGCTTCCAATATGTAATATCCGCTCTGCTCCTGAGGACACAGGAGAGAGAGAGAGGGACAAAGAGAGAGAGAGAGAGGGAGAGAGAGAGAGAGAGAGAGAGTAAGAGAGAGAGAGAAAGGGACATTAAAGCAACCCCCTGAGGTTTCTATAGGGCCCACAGACACATTATTGCATTGTGTTCCCTTCCTAGAGGAAACTCCCAAGAAAAGATGATTTCCCCCCTTGCCACTCCCATTTGAATACAAATTAAAATATGTTAGCGTTATTGTGGTATTGCTTTAATTCATTTATTCATGTAATTTTTATCAGGATATTGCCAATTACTTTAGTACGCAATGGCTCACCAGAGCTTTGAGTAGCAGCTGAAACATTTTGTGGGTGATCGTAATTTCCTGAATAAACCTCATTTTTTTTTTACTGTTGTCTGTTGAAAATGTAAAGCAACATATGATAGTGATACTGTGTGCATACAATAGCACCCATACTGTCTGAGTATGTCACAGGATAAGGGTATGAGGGATACATTTCTGCTTTGTACCAATAATGTTTTCAAGAATAATCTACTTCTATTACAACTGTGCATTTTATACTAATGGTTCTCTCTCTCTCTCTCTCTCTCTCTCTCTCTCTCTCTCTCTCTCTCTCTCTCTCTCTCTCTCTCTCTCTCTCTCTCTCTCTCTCTGTCATGTTAGTGATCCCCCTGTTTTAGGTTCTTGATATTGCTGCTCCTCTCAGAGGACCCTGCCTGGCAGAAATAGAGCTGAGGGCAGCAGAGACCTGTTTCCTCATTGATTTTGGATCTGAACTTCCTGTAACCTGGCGTAAAACAATCGCTCCATGCCCACCACAGTCCCCTTGCAGCAGGAGGAGGAGGAGGAGGAGGAGGAGGAGGAGGAGGAGGAGGAGGAGGAGGAGGAGGCCAGCAAGGCCGACAGTCAAACGTAGAAACAGGCAAAGAAAAGGGAGCTTTATCACACTTCCCACCCTTGAAATGTGTACTTAAAACGTGTACAATCACTGCAGTGAAAACACAGAGGAAGACAATGGGGTCAGACCACCTGAGACCACATTAGGGCTGCTTGGTCCCAGAGCTGGGAGGTCTGTGGTGGGGGATCCCAGTGATCAGTCTAAAGATTAACCAAAAAATAGACAATGTCTGGGTACTGTGGGATGCCCTGCTCATCACAGGTGGGGCCGAGAGGTAGAGAGGCTGACCGGTAACAGAAAGGTCACTGGTTCGAACCCTGTTACTGAAAGGGAGGGTGTGTTCATGGCTGTTATTACATTTACGTTCCCCACCATTTCTGTCCAAGGTGCTCTTGAACAAGGCACTGAACTACCCACCCCCTTTAGAAGTGCTGTGCAGGCAGCTTTTTTGAAGAAATGCATATTTGTAGGAGGCTATAGCCTCTGTATATCTAGGAGGAATATAAGGAAAGACACATTTCTATTGACTTGTGCAAATTAAAGACGCACTCAGTATGATTTTGATTGTTTGTAATGAGAACCATGCA
>NC_140166.1:177686955-177733871 GCF_963971535.1 Notolepis coatsorum | reverse complement strand
CCTTTTCCACTTGTAACATACCCACAGCGCGTTCACCTTTAATACACATCTGGTTTGGCGCTGTCTTGTTATCACGGTGCTCGACCACAGTAGGGAGCTCGCTCCGTAATAGAGCCGGCTCAGAGTGATGGATGAGCTGGAGTTTGGAGAGCCCTCTGGAAAGACCCTGTGGGATACTTCTATTAAAGCGTGATGGGAGTCCAACGTGTCATGGAGGTCCAACGTGTCATGGAGTCCCAACGTGTCCGGGAGTCCAACGTGTCCGGGAGTCCAACGTGTCATGGAGTCCAACACGTCCGGGAGTCCAACGTGTCAACGTGTCCGGGAGTCCAACACGTCTGGGAGTCCAACACGTCTGGGAGTCCAACACGTCCGGGAGTCCAACGTGTCCGGGAGTCCAACGTGTCCGGGAGTCCAACGTGTCCGGGAGTCCAACGTGTCCGGGAGTCCAACGTGTCCGGGAGTCCAACACGTCCGGGAGTCCAACACGTCTGGGAGTCCAACGTGTCCGGGAGTCCAACGTGTCCGGGAGTCCAACGTGTCCGGGAGTCCAACACGTCTGGGAGTCCAACGTGTCCGGGAGTCCAACACGTCTGGGAGTCCAACGTGTCCGGGAGTCCAACGTGTCCGGGAGTCCAACGTGTCTGGGAGTCCAACGTGTCTGGGAGTCCAACACGTCTGGGAGTCCAACGTGTCCGGGAGTCCAACACGTCTGGGAGTCCAACGTGTCCGGGAGTCCAACACGTCTGGGAGTCCAACGTGTCTGGGAGTCCAACACGTCTGGGAGTCCAACGTGTCCGGGAGTCCAACACGTCTGGGAGTCCAACGTGTCTGGGAGTCCAACGTGTCCGGGAGTCCAACACGTCCGGGAGTCCAACACGTCTGGGAGTCCAACACGTCCGGGAGTCCAACACGTCTGGGAGTCCAACGTGTCCGGGAGTCCAACACGTCTGGGAGTCCAACACGTCCGGGAGTCCAACGTGTCTGGGAGTCCAACACGTCTGGGAGTCCAACACGTCTGGGAGTCCAACGTGTCCGGGAGTCCAACGTGTCCGGGAGTCCAACGTGTCCGGGAGTCCAACGTGTCCGGGAGTCCAACGTGTCCGGGAGTCCAACACGTCTGGGAGTCCAACACGTCCGGGAGTCCAACACGTCTGGGAGTCCAACGTGTCCGGGAGTCCAACGTGTCCGGGAGTCCAACACGTCCTGGAGAGAGGAAGGGAAGGCGATGGAGTGAAAACCCTCATGCTGTGAGGTTATAAAGCTCTGTAAAATGTAAGATTTTTGATCGTTTTAGATGTGGGCCATGTACGTGGACACAAGCACGCACGAACAGCATATATGCCAAATGGCTTATGTGTTGCTTTAAAGGGGCAGTCAATTTTCTAAGACCGTGTAGACTCAATCGTGTACAATTATTTGGAAACGTCATGTCATTTAATGGTTGAGACTACCTCATAGCTGGCCTGACAGAGTGAAGACCACATGCAGTAGATTGAACTGTTAAATGACATGCTGCTTATTCCACGTAATTGACCTATCTCAATCACAACTGTTGCTTCCCTTGGGAAAAACAAAGTATGCCAACAGTTGTGATTGGAGGATCAAGAAAAGAGGGCAGGGTTTGAGATAGGTCAATTGCATGCGGTTGAGTCAGAGACCTTTCGAAAAGGAAACCAACCGCCCTGTTCTCACTTCCTGTGCATCATGTTAGTTACCTCATGTTCCTCCTATTGGCCCATGATAGATATTCACTATCTCTGGATGAGTCCACATGGTCACAAAGTGCCCCTTAACATGTCAACTGTTTGGCAAATACACCATTTGTCCAAGCTACACACAAGTGACTTGAAGATCTTCACTTCTGAGCAGTGCTATCATAATCGCCTGCATCAAATTACACTGCGCCAAACTTTGAAATGCACACAGAAGAATGATTTTTGGCACCGTTCTTCTCAACTTACTTGGGGGAAATAGGGGGAAAAAGGGTGTCTTTTCCCTCCGGCGCCACATGATCTACATCTCAGGTCTACACAAATGGATCACTCTCCGCAATGTGAACCAGACCGGTGACTTCGAGTGATCGGTGGAGCTCCGGTCCGTCGCACAACAGAAAGGTGAACGACTGGTGTACAAGGAGGCAAAAAAAATAAAAGTGCCCGCCACACATACAAAAGGGGAATGCTTTTAAAAGGGGAAGTGCTTAAAGTCAGTGTAACGTTAAGGGCTCTTTTTTTAGGACACATCCAGACGTTTAAAGCACTCTTAAACTTTACTTTACCACCCTATTGCAGAGGTGACACATTTTTCCCCCTCCGGACATGAGATTCTCTTTGTGTGTGTGTGTGTGTGTGTGTGTGTGTGTGTGTGTGTGTGTGTGTGTGTGTGTGTGTGTGTGTGTGTGTGTGTGTGTGTGTGTGTGTGTGTGTGTGTGTGTGTGTGTGTGTGTGTGTGTGTGTGTGTGTGTGTGTGTGTGTGTGTGTGTGTGTGTGTGTGTGTGTGTGTGTGTGTGTGTGTGTGTGTGTGTGTGTGTGTGTGTGTGTGTGTGTGTGTGTGTGAGTGTGAATGCCTCAGAATGTTTCAGTCTCCGCTCAACTATATACAATAGAAGAATACCACCTTAGACCCAGAGAGCATCGGGGCTGACCTGAGCCCAGGCCAACTAATGTCACATTAAAACTAGGGCTGGGCCTTTATCACATTCTTTTCGATTAATTAACTACAGAAAATGTTTTACCTAAAAAATAATTATGCATTTTATCGCACGTCGCAGCACTTTGCTCTCGTCTGTCGGCTGTTGTTGGAAAGTTGAATTTGCCGCCATTTGATCGTCACCCGACTCAACCTATTTAGCGTGATTACATTCTCGAGTTACAAGATGAAACATCCGGCGAGCGTCATTTAACAAGCCGCTCCGATGAGTGACCACATCCGGGTTGTGAACGGTCCTGAACTGACCAGTGACCAGTCACCGCTGATGGCAATGATTGACCAGAAACTAAGCTTGACGATTCTGTAAAAGATCCAGAGATAGAGATTGAGAACTACTCAATAATCAAACATGGAGGTGGTGTCTGTATGTACATACACAAAGACACCAAATTCATCATCAGAACTGACCTGAATCATGAATCAATTGAAACTGTATGGGTGGAAATCTTATTCGAAAGGGCGAAATCCCTACTAGTTGGCTCAATCTACAGGCCGCCAGATCATAGTGGCTTTTATGATACACTTGACGGGTGTTTAGCTGGAGTTGAGGATGTAGACAAAATTCTTATTGGAGACTGGAACACGGATATGCAACGAAAAGATGCACCCGTCTTCAAGTCATTCAGTAGGTTTTGCGATCTGCATGGCCTCAGCCAGCTAATCACCCAACCCACACGTGTATGTGAATCAACTCAGACTACCATTGACCTCATTCTGACCTCCGACAAGTCTAAGATCTCCAATAAAGGGGTTATAGCATGCAGGTTAAGTGATCATTATATGATATTCTGGTAGCACTTTATAATAACACCCTGTTATAATACATTTATAAGGTATTTGTAGATAATGAACTAATCATGAACAAACCATTTATATACATTCATAAATGATTATTAAATAATTTATAACTATTTGTATAACATTTACAAAGTATTTATAACGCATTAGTGGATAATGAACTAATCATGAACAAACCATGTATATACATTCATAAATTATTATTAAATCATTTATAACTATGTTTGTATAACATTTACAGATTAGTTCTACATTATTTATAACTCATTATCAACATTGTTTGTACTTGATTTGTTCATCATTAAATAATGTTGTTTAATGTGTAGTAACACATTTGAAGATGCTTTGAAAAAAACGACATTCAAGATGGTAGTTCTGTATCGTTAGTGGCTTAGCTTGGCATCGCCTTCTGCCTTCTGCACTATCTCGCGTACGTGCACGCGTACTGAATAAACCACAAATGTACCTCTAATACCAGTATTAGTCTGACCACACCCCTCATCAGCTTACCTTCATAAGCAGGTGTGTGGTCACCTGCTCTCCTCCTTCTCGCTTTCACCACAAGGAAGAGGTGCCTCGGTAGATCCCCACACTTGACACCATGATGGAAGAAATTGGATTAGGAACAGCTTGGGAAACAAGGATACGTTGACATCATATCTTTATTTTCTCTCTCACTATTTTCGAGAAAATACGGCGATATTGTCTTCGTACTGGAGTGTCTAGAAGATGATGATCATTCTACAAACCCTCCACCGGTTTTCGTATTGGGAGCACGCCGCTGCATGCTTCTCAACTGCAGTTCCTTGCTGTGTTTGTTGGGGTGAAACCTGTCAGGCCACAGCTGAACTGTCGGACATGCCGCTGTTGTGAGGAGCGGTGCGTTCCAGGTTGGGTGAGTAGTGTTTGCTGGCGGGCTCCACTTGTCTGTTAGTGCTATGGGGGCTACTAGACAAAGTTTATGGAAACCGGCCCCAGGCTAGGGTCCTTTGTTTAGCCGTCTAGGCGACAGAAGGCCTTGGTCTGGCGACCATTATAGTTTTAACTAGTGGGCCGCGACCATTGACACTGGTGATCCCTGTGTGTTCTGGACGAGTGGATTCTCTCTGTCACCGTGTTAAGACCCCATCTTTCATATCCAAATGAGAGTATTCCTTCACGAGGGGATATGTGCATGTAATGTGCGATAGCGGCAGATTCATGTTCAAAGTCAGCTATACAGGCCAGTTGGTACTGTGCTGATTCCGCCGGACGTGTTAATGTCACCGTTGTGAAGCGGTGTTGACGTCTTGTTTTCTCTTTTCTCTTAAAAAGTGAGGAGGGTTCAGAACGGCGGCCTGTCTGGGTGAGTGTTATGTCATTGTTTACATGTTCATAGCTTACGGTTAGCCGGTCGGTGGCCTGGCGCGGGGTAGCTTGGCTTCTCGCGCGCCGCCGGGAGCTCGCTCCTGATCGCGTGCGTCGTAGATCGGCGTCTCGCGAGCGGAAGCGATAGCACCCGGACGGTTGGAGCAGCCGTTAGCTTGATGCTATTCTGTTGAACGTGCTTTGATTTTTAACATGTTTTACACTCTTGACCACGACGTCATCCTTGACAGGGGATGTTCGTCAACCCTGCCTGAGCCTAGACGGGGATTGCGTCAACAAAGAGGGCTGTGTGTTCTACGGTGGCTTGTGACTGCACTTCGCTGATCTGCGTTCCGGGCAGGTACGGGGTTGGCCAGACCCTCATAACACGTCTTCTGGTTTTACCTTGCTAAATGTATTGTGAATGACGGTGTTTTTTTCCCAAAACGTGTGTTGTTGCAATGCATTTGAGATACGTTGCGGGTTGTGTGTGAGCTGTTTTTGTCACTGGCAGTAGCTTCTCCGTGCAGGTCGTGATGTATTGATCTGGTTGTTGTGTGAGAAACATCATGGTGTTTATGTGTACCGTGTACTCACTACTAAGGCAACTAACCTATGAAGCTATGCTTGGTGACGAGTGAGTAAAAGAATGTTCTTTCTCAGACTGTAATGACAATGGACAGTGAGTTCACACATTAACAGGTTTTCCTGTTTTAACTGGCCGTATTGAGGGTAAAATAGGAGGATTGTGTTTTTCCCCCCCCGGTTCCCTGGGGACTTTATCACCTCCTATCAGACATGTTGTGCATTAATTGTGTCTTTTGTGTGGTAGGGATACGATGTAACTCTCAGCTTGATTGCTGAGGTTGTGCTAAATCTGCTGGAGAAACTTATTTCCTAAAGGGAAATTGGTTTGGTTGCTGTCATGTGTGTTTAGCAAGGCCTGTGGTCGATACTAATCAAGAATGATGTATTCTCTCATTGTGATGATGATGGGTTGTGTGTGTCATGTGACCTACAACTGGGTTGTACTGGCCACAGAAGCACATGTGTATGTTGGACCGGGGTTCTTAGAGCCCTCTCTATTCTGTGTTTTTCCTTAGTAAAAATCAGATAGCAGGTTAGCTCGTGCGCTGTGTGGAGCTGTGAAACGCTTCATAGAGCTGACTATGACTGTGTCATATTCTCTTTTTGTCGTTACGTCGTATCATGGGTGTGGGGTCGTAAAGGGGTGAACTGGTAACCTTTCCTCTCCCCATTGTTCTGTCGGTCAGGGGTACACCCCCTGTCCTTCAAGGTTCCCGTCACGTGGCGGTTCGGCACGTTACGGGGGGGGGGGGGGGGGGGGGGGAGGGAGTTCCTGGTCCCACGGCCTGGTATATTGGGCGTGTGCACCGCAGGAATTCCCCCGCCATAGAGTACGTCACCGTGCGCGTCTCTGTTGGTAGGACTTCCGTGTGCTGTTCAGGTCCATGTGATGGATCTGTTTTCAGGGGGGGTGGTCAGGGCTCCTCCTCACCAAGCGCCTACTCAGGCCTTCTGTGAGTTCGGACTCCTTCTTCCATGTGATCCATGTGAGGAAGCCTCCATCAGAGTACAGAGCCTTCCTCCTCAGATTGTCAAAGTGAGTGGACCCTCTAGAAGGGTCCTTTTCTATTGTATGTATATTCGATTCAATTCGTTTATTGAGTGTGTATGGGTTCGGTGCCTCTTCCCCGGAGGCCCTAAAACCAGTTTTTTACATGGCTCAAGGTGCAATATATTCTTTTCAATCTGTACAGCTCGCGTGGGAAGTCTCTCTGGGGATCCCCGTCTCTTTCCTATGGGAGGGTGGTGGGATGTAAAAATGTGAACATTTTTTACCCCGGCTGTGTAGACTGGGATACATACTGTTGATGCTTCCTTCTTTCTATTCCAGAAGTGTTGGAGTTAGGGAGTGTCACACCCCTCTTGTCGTTCCCCTGGGCGCCTTGGGGATTCAATGACAGGTCTAAATAGCCTGTTCATTGATGGGGGTGTGTCCCGACGCACGTATAGTGCTAGCTCGCTGTAAACAGGCGATTGACTGGCACGCCTTAGTTGCTTGTGGTTGAAACAGCGTTTTTATAAAGCAACTGAGATGGGGGTTTTTCCTCTTCCGGCGACCACATCCCATGACCTGGGTGGGTTGTCGACGGATCCTCGTTCATGTCTGGGGGATGATGACGGGATGGATCTGAACATATGTAGTGGGGTCTCACGCCCTTGGGGTGGGCCACCAGGCGCGGTTCGTCCCGACGTCTGGGTGGCGCCTTCTTTTCATGTTAAGATCAACACGCATATCTGCCCTTCTCCTGGAGTAGGCATGTCGGCGTGGTTAGGGCACGGGACTGGTTCTGGTCACGCTGGTCCAGATCAGTTGAACCCGTTGTCCGCCGGGGATGCAGATCTGCTGTTCTGGTACCCTGAGGGACTTGGGCTTTTTTCAGGGGGAAAAATGCCAGGTCGGTCTGGGTGTCACAGGGTTAAGCGCTATGGAGACCCTGGTTGGGTATGTTTTTACTCAGCGCTGTCGTCATGGCTTACAGCCATGCCATTCTGTACGCGCTCGATCTCGTCGGATCTCGGCCGCTACACAGGTTGGTCCTGGTTAGTACTTGGTTGGGAGACCGCCGGGGAATACCAGGTACGGTGTGCTTAGGGGCTGGTTCTCCATTGTTTTTCGCTCCTCTCTCACGCATGGCGAAGAGGGGCCTGTGGGGGTGGTTTTTTGACCTCCTCTGGTGACCCTGTGCTTCCCGTACCGCCAGGCCCGGTCCGAAGTGATGTTTGCGACCCGTAGGCCTGGGTTAACCCTTTTTGGAAACTGAAACACTTGTACTGCGGTATAGCCGGTGTATACCCGCAGGTGTGTTTTGGAGTTTTTTCTTGAGGGGTTATAGGAACAACCACCGCATTGGGTAACACCGAGGTGGTTGATTCCCTGGTGTGTTGGAGCAGTGTCAACTCCCGGGTTCACCGGTTGAGGGTGCCCCTGCACGTTCATGACGTCTGCCAATCGTGTCAGCCTTCTCTGCCTCGACCCCTCTGGGTGGGGGTTGTTAAATGGAGGCTTGGTCATGCAACACCGCCAGCTTACGCTCCTTCCGCCGGGGCGGCTGTGTTCAGCTGTCCCCTCTGGCGCCTGTCTCGTCCGCAGTCTCCAGGCTAGGGTTAACAGCCTGTTGCCTGGTTTTTCCCCGGTGCGCTGCCTGCTTCCGTTGGTTAACCTTTTTTGTGTGCTTACGGCCATGCTGACTGCCTATTCTGCAGGGTCAGTGTGCCAGGCGGTGTACTATTGGGGGGACGGGGCCCGCTCGGCTTACTGGCCTGGTTGGTTCCGCCTGGGAATACCAGGTGCAGTAACTGAGGGGCCTTTGTCCGAATACGCTGGCGATGTGGGGGGCGGGGCACTACGTGCCCACCTGGTGGGGTCTTGATGCTGGCATCATGGACTTCTCCGGGCCCCCATTCCAGGGAGTCCAGTCCTTTTGGTGGGTCTGGGTCTTCCTTCGTGCTCCGCTGCTACGGCCTTGCCACGGGGTTGGGTTTGCCCTTGACCCCGTGATTCTGGGGGCAGTAACGAGGTTGTTCCTCCGTTCGTTCCCGGGTGGCATGCGGGTTGTGCGTGTGTGTAGTCGTGGGTCAAGCCACGGTCTGCTCACCCTGTGCGTTGAGTTGCTTGAGTGCCTCTTCGCACGGTCGGGTCCGTCGCCCTCCCGTGACGTCCCTAATAGGGGGGCTACCCTCCATTAGGGGGGGTCGGGGGGGCTCGGCCCTCCCTGTTCTGATGGTTTTGGGGGGCTGTCAGCGGGGTGTATTTGTCAGCCAAGTGGCTCCGCTTGGCCTCCCTTGTGCAGAAGGCGATGCCAAGCTAAGCCACTAACGATACAGAACGTTAGGTTATGACTATAACCAAGTTCTGTTAGTTAGGGGCGATGCTTGGCATCGGACGCCGCTGCAGCCCTTGTCCTCACCTTGTGGTGAAAGCTTGGGAAGGAGGAGAGCAGGTGACCACACACCTGCTTATGAAGGTAAGCTGATGAGGGGTGTGGTCAGACTAATACTGGTATTAGAGGTACATTTGTGGTTTATTCAGTACGCGTGCACGTACGCGAGATAGTGCAGAAGGCAGAAGGCGATGCCAAGCATCGCCCCTAACTAACAGAACTTGGTTATAGTCATAACCTAACGTTAAATACACCTGGCAGGTAATTACATGACATGACACGGCAGGAAATTACATCACAACGCAGGTGTGCCGGTGCAATGTGACCAAAGGAATGACCTATCAAAGTAGAGTCCAATCATAAATTATACATATATATAGATATATCTATATCTAACACCAATCTATATTATAAACAATACAAAGCAAAACAAAACAAAATGACCAGAAACTTGATATTATAACATATAACATGCCCATTAATTTCTAGGGCTAATTGAGCCCCTTTACATATTTAATTAAATAGTTTCAAATTATACATTGGGCATCCTTGTGAAACATGCCTCTTGTTTAGCAACAAACAACAACTTTAATAAAACCAGAAATAACACTGTAGGTGTAAGGAGGTTAGAGGAAACAGGTTAAAACGTTCTCTTCATTCATTCCTCTAGGTTCAATGCAATTGAACAGGTGGATATAATAACATTCACGTTTCAACAGCAACTTGTGTCTGTCTCCACCTCATGCTGGCCTGAGTACTAACTCTAGTCCCATATATTTGAGATCGTTGACGGTATGTTTACACTTAGAGAAATGTCGAGCTACCGACGACTTGACATCTGAATTTCTCACAGCAAATTTGTGTTCACTGATTCTTGATTTAAAGGCTCTCGTTGTTTTGCCCACATAAGAAAAATTACAAGGACATTTTAGCAAATACACCAGATTAGACGAATTACACGTAATCCGTCCTTTGACTGGTATATTTTTCCCCGTTTTAGGATGTGCGAAAAATTTATCTTTAATCATGCCCTGGCACTGTACACAGGATTGGCAGGGAAAATTCCCATCTGGGATATTGGACATAAAATGAGAAGGTTTCTTTAAGGGCAAATCAGTTTTGACTAGGAGATTAGATAAATTCGCTTGTCTCTTATAAAAATAGTTAGGCGAATGCTGAAACGCTGTCCCTATAAGAGGGTCGGACTGCAGAATATGCCAATGTTTATTGACAATACTCCGTGTGTCTCTCGTGATAGGGCTGTAAGTAGACACAAAAGATACTTTGTCTGTTTTGTCTTCTTTCTTTCTGGGGGTGAACAACGTGGCCCTATCGATATGTTTGGTTTTGTTCAGGGCTTTGAGTGTCAAATCGGCACTGTAGCCTCTTTCGTGAAAACTGCCACAGAGGACCTCTGCTTGTGCAATAAATCTATCGTCAGTATCACATATTCTCTTATAACGAAGTATTTGGCTATAAGGAAGACTGTTCTTCAAGGCTGGGGTGTGATAACTGGAATAATGCAAGAACTGTTATGGTTTGTAACCGACCCCAATTGCACAACACAAGACAGGTATGAGAGTAAGCCAAGAACTGGGCATTTATTGAAAACAACAGAAAACGGCACTGTCCCTTTAAGGGAGAACACAAATCACAGGAAAACAAGAATTGGGAAAAAGGCCAGTGCCTTTAAGAGGCGAGCTGGCTAAGGGGAAGGCCAAGGGAAAGGCTAATGGACAGGGCCAGGGCAAGGGAACAGGGCAGGAACAGGGAGGACTAGGAGGACTGGACAGGGAGGACTAGGAGGAACTAGAGAGGGGAAACAGGGACAGAGGCCCGCGGAGGCGGGCTGGGGACAGGGAGGACTAGGAGGACTAGAGAGGGGAAACAGGGACAGAGGCCCGCGGAGGCGGGCTGGGGACAGGGAGGACTAGGAGGACTAGAAGGACTGGACAGGGAGGACTAGGAGGACTAGAAGGACTGGACAGGGAGGACTAGGAGGACTAGAGAGGGGAAACAGGGACAGAGGCCCGCGGAGGCGGGCTGGGGACAGGGAGGACTAGGAGGACTAGAAGGACTGGACAGGGAGGACTAGGAGGACTAGAAGGACTGGACAGGGAGGACTAGGAGGACTAGAAGGACTGGACAGGGAGGACTAGGGGACTAGAGAGGGGAAAACGCGGAGGCGGGCTGGGGACAGGGACAGAGAAAACAGGGTTCTGGCCTTGGAACAGGGCGAGGGTCAGAGCTGCTTACAGGGATGGAGTAGGCGCGCGCAGGCTATACGTCTGGAGGAGAGCGCGCCGGCTCGGAGAGCGCATCTGGCGCGGAGGTCTGAGTGGTGCGCGTCTGCTTGGAGTACGCGCCGGTACGGAGAGCGCATCTGGCGCGGAGGTCTGAGTGGTGCGCGTCTGCTTGGAGTACGCGCCGGTACGGAGAGCGCATCTGGCGCGGAGGTCTGAGTGGTGCGCGTCTGCTTGGAGTACGCGCCGGTACGGAGAGCGCATCTGGCGCGGAGGTCTGAGTGGTGCGCGTCTGCTTGGAGTACGCGCCGGTACGGAGAGCGCATCTGGCGCGGAGGTCTGAGTGGTGCGCGTCTGCTTGGAGTACGCGCCGGTACGGAGAGCGCATCTGGCGCGGAGGTCTGAGTGGTGCGCGTCTGCTTGGAGTACGCGCCGGTACGGAGAGCGCATCTGGCGCGGAGGTCTGAGTGGTGCGCGTCTGCTTGGAGTACGCGCCGGTACGGAGAGCGCATCTGGCGCGGAGGTCTGAGTGGTGCGCGTCTGCTGCGCGGAGGTCTGAGTGGTGCGCGTCTGCTGCGCGGAGGTCTGAAGTGGAACACTGGAATACCTCCCGTAGAGGATTAGAGAGCGCAGTACAGTGTCTCCCTCCAGGCAAACGGCGACAGGTGGCGAAGGCTTGAGCGCATCTGGCGCGGAGGTCTGGAGTGGAACACTGGAATACCTCCCGTAGAGGATTAGAGAGCGCAGTACAATGTCTCCCTCCAGGCAAACGGCGACAGGTGGCCAAAGCTTGCACCTCGTCTCACGCCGGAGATAAAACAGCATACAGACAGAAACAGAAACTCCCGTAGGAGCCTACAGACAGAGAACCTCCCGAAGGAGTTTGGTGATAGAGATACGGAACGACCCGACAAGGACAGAGGGGAAGAGCGAGGTACTTAAAGCCCACAGGGGCGCTAATTAGAATACACATCAGGTGCGTGAAGGTAATTGATACTTGAACTAGAAGAGTGTGTTCGGCACGAACCAATCAAACAGATAATGACAGATAGTCCAAGGGTGTGGGCTGCTGAAGAGCAGACGAGGCTAAACGAGCGCGAGGGTGGGGGCTGGAGAAGTGAGGAGACAGGGAATTAAAGGTCCAGGGAGAGGCGAACCTCACAAGAACGAGTTACGGTCTGTCTCCTTTTTAAAAACCTCTGTGTGTAATGAGATGCCATTAGGGGCTTTCTTGATCAGAACATCGAGGAAGGGTAAATTATGCATATCAAACTTCAATGTAAACTTTATCGTTCTTCTACAGGTGTTCAGGTACTCAAGGAAGGCAAAAAGATCAGATGATGAACCAGACCAAATAAAAAACAGATCGTCAATATAGCGCATATAAGATTTGACACATTTCTCAAACGGGTTATTATTAAAGATATGATCTACTTCATATTTGGACATATAAAGATTGGCTAGGTTCACAGCGGCTGGAGAGCCCATGCTGAGGCCTCTGTTTTGCAAATAGTATTTATCTTGGAATCTAAAATAATTTCTAGTTAGAACTAGGTCGGTTAAACTAACTAGCGCTTCTGTTGGGGGGAGTAATACTTCCCTCGAGTTTAAATAAAAACTCAGAGCGTCAAGTGCGTCAGCATGTGGAATGCTGGGGTAAAGACTGACTACATCTATGGTCACTAGTAAGTCTGTAGGACTAATGTTGCAGGTCGAAAGCCTGTTCAAAAAAGTAGTAGTATCTTTCAAGTAACCACGCTGAGAAGAGGCCAAATCCTTAATATGCGCATCTATGAACTGAGAGATTCTTTCTGTGGCAGAGCCAATACCGGAAACAATAGGTCTACCAGGAGGGTTAATCAGATCCTTGTGGATTTTAGGTAAAGTGTAAATAATAGGGGTAACCGGGTACTCTACAAACATAAACTTAAATTCATTTTCTGTAATTGCCTCTGACAATCTCAGGCTTTTAAGGACCGTTTTGATTTCCGTAGAAAATCTAAACACAGGGTCTGAATTTAAAAGGGTATATACCTCAATCTCGTTCAATTGTCTGTTTATCTCAGATACATACAAGCTCTTATTTTGGAGCACGATACCAGAACCCTTGTCAGCTTTTCTAAAAATTAAATCATCTTTCTTCATGAGTTCCTTAAGTGCTGCAGACTCTGATTCAAGTACATTTGGGTAGAGATGGGCTTTGTGACTGGTCTCACATAACTTAAGGACATCATTTTGTACCAATCTGCAGAAAGTTTCAACTGAGGGAGGGTTGAGATGGGGAGTAAACAGGCTACGGGGTTTAAATACTTTTCCTCTACTTTGATAGGTCATTCCTTTGGTCACATTGCACCCGCACACCTGCGTTGTGATGTCATTTCCTGCCGTGTCATGTCATGTAATTACCTGCCAGGTGTATTTAACTACCATCTTGAATGTATTTCCATTGCTAGCCATATCACTGAAGAAGGACATTGTCCGAAACATGTCTGCTATCTATTCAGGCTGCCATTAAAAACATTGAACCTGAGAGTGCTGATCCGGCTACCCTGCTTTTTGATATACTGAACTTTATGGGATTGCAGCACCCAGTGTTAGAACTTGTGAGCGCGGTCTAACTTGACTATATTAGTTCATTATCTACAAATACCTTATAAATGTATTATAACGGGGCGGTTAGGTGGCCGAGCGGAGATTGCGTTCGTCACCAACCCCGGAGCTGTGAGCTGGATTCGCCTGTTTGAATCCAGCTCACAGCTCCGGGGTTGTCACCAGCTTGGCTGGCCGTCTGCACTAATACAATTGGCTGTATTAGAGGGTGGGAGAAGCTGGCGGGGTGGGTCCGGGTCGTTGTAAACAGCGACTCCTACAGTTCGGTCGGGGCGCCTGCTAAGCGCGGATAGGACTTGAGGGGGATAGTGTGGTCCTCCCACACGCTACGCCCTCTCGATGAGAATCCGCGCTGCCAGGTGAAAAGAAGCGGTGATTGGCTGGACGTGTGTCGGAGGAAGCACGTGGTAGCCTCCACTCTCCCAGATGATCTGACTGTGGGGGGTAAGTGCGCAGCGACCAGGAAGGGACTGGGAATTGGCATACGACTAACATTGG
This sequence comes from Notolepis coatsorum, assembly GCF_963971535.1. Lineage (NCBI taxonomy): Eukaryota > Metazoa > Chordata > Actinopteri > Aulopiformes > Paralepididae > Notolepis > Notolepis coatsorum. The sequence continues at coordinate 177,719,695 of NC_140166.1, read as the reverse complement.
GATGGGAGAAAATCGGAGGAAAATGGAGGGGGAAAAAGATCAAAAAAAGAAAAAAAAAATGTATTATAACAGGGTGTTATTATAAAGTGCTACCGATATTCTGTACCCGCAAAAAGCTAAAACAAAAGGCTGGCTGTCACAAAACAGTCACATCTAGAGACCTCAAAACCTACTCTAGCGAGGCCTTTAACCTTGAACTGGAGAGTCTGGATTGGTCAGATGAACTCAATGGTACACTGGTTGAAGAAGCATGGCTTGGTTTCAAAACCAAATTTTCAACAATACTAAACCACATGGCCCCCCTAAGAACCACCAGGGTAAAAAATCACGCTGAGCCGTGGATGCACTCCGAAATACTGGCCACTATGAAAACCTATGAGTTTCGTAAAAGTCAGTCAAAGCTTACCAAAAGCACGAGCAGTGAACTCCAAGCCCACGTGACTGAACTCAAACTGGAAAGAAACAGACTAAGAAACGACGTAAACTCCATGATCAAAATTGCAAAAAAGAATTTCATCAATGACAAAACTGAGGAAAACAAAAACAAACCATGTGAACTTTGGAAATTACTCAATAATCAACTAGGCTGCAGTAAAAAACTTAAAACCAGATTATCAAACATAAACATAAAGACGGACAACACGCTCATCACAGACACGCTGGATCTAGCCAATTACTTAAACATTTTCTTCACAAACATAGCCACAACACTGGTAAACAAACTACCCTCCCACTCAGGGCATTATGGGGTAAAACACATAGTAGCTTACTACAAAAACCTAGGCGTCCACAAAGACGACTTCAAACTGGAAATGGTAACTACAGATGAGGTACTCAAAAAACTGAGCACCCTCCAACCTAACAAGGCCACTGGCCATGACAACATCCCCTCCAAATTCCTCAGAGACTCAGCAGCCGCCATCACCCCAGTCATCACACAAATAATAAACCTCTCCATAAAACAGGGACACGTCCCCAAGGACTTCAAAATTGTGAGGGTGACCCCTCTGCACAAAAAGGGCAGCAAATTAGACCCAGGCAACTACCGCCCTGTTTCTATTCTTACCTCCATCTCGAAAGTCATGGAAAAAATTGTCTACGAACAGGTTGAAAAGTACCTAGCGGAAAAAAAAAATCTACGAATTCCAATCTGACTTCAGAACATCCCACTCCACTGACACATGCCTTCTCTATTTGAACGACCACATCAAACAAGAGGTGGACGCGGGCAAATACTGCGGCATGGTCATGCTGGACCTACAAAAAGCCTTCGACACTGTCAATCACTCCATTCTGATTGACAAGCTAAAATCAATTGGTTTTGATAGTCTATCAGTGAGCTGGATGCAATCCTACCTGGAGGGGAGAGAACAGATGGTGGAGGTAAATGGTACCCTATCCCCCCCCCCCCTCACAGTGAGCTGTGGTGTTCCACAAGGAAGCATAATAGGACCGCTACTGTTCCTAATTTATGCAAATGAGATGTCGTCAGCTTGTGACTGCAACTTGTTCTTGTTCGCAGACGACTCAGCCCTGCTGGTCTCTGACAAGAACAAGTTACATGTTGAAAAAACCCTCAGCTCGGAACTAGGCAAAATCTGCATATGGCTCGCTGATAACAAACTATCATTACACATGGGCAAAACAGAGTCCATTCTCTTCGCTTCAAATAACAAACTCAGCAAGACCGACGGCTTCTCAGTTACAGTGGGTGACAATATTGTCACAAGGAAAGATGAAATTACCTACCTGGGTTCCATCCTAGAGGCTAATCTTTCCTGTGACAAAATGGCATCCAATGTAATAAAAAAAAGTCAACCAACGAACTCGATTCTTGTACCGGATCTCCTCTCTGGTAAACAAGAATACCCTGAAGACTCTGGCAGGAGCAGTCATTCAAGGGTACTACGACTATGCGTGCACCTCATGGTACCAAAGCACCTCAAAGGCGCTAAAAACAAAATTACAAACATCTCAAAACAAATTGGTCAGACTACTGCTTGACCTTACTCCTAGAACCCACCTCACCCCTGCCCACTTTGACAACCTAGGATGGCTTAGAGTAGACGACAGAGTACAGCAACTTGCAATGGGCCTGGTCTACAAGATACACTACACGACCAAGGTACCCATGTACATGTCAAAATACTTCCCAAAGGTCAGTGAATACCACGGTCACAACACCAGAGGGAGCTCCACAAATCATGTTAAACCCAGATTTGGTTCAAACAAGGGACTAAACACGCTTCGCAATTATGCCACATCAATGTGGAACGCCCTACCCAAAGCTGTAAAGGAATGTGAATCACTACCCACTTTCAAAACCACTCTCAAAGAACACCTATGGGAGACTGCAATTCGAAACTGGCCCCTGTAAATGTCCTAACCCAACCCCCTCCAATGTACAGTAAATGACCAAGTATGGTTTTGTCAATATCCCAATGTACAGTTTTGCTTAGTTGTACAGTGTTCCCCACCCACCCCTACCTACCTCCTACCTACCTCCTGGCAACAGGGATCTGGCAACCACTAAACAGAAATGTGAGTACACAAAACCCTCTGTTACTCTATTTCATTAGCACTCAAAGTGATTTTTCTTTATTGTGTAAGAAACTTCAGAATGTTACCTTTCAAAAGAGAAAAGGTCCATTGCGCTGTATATATATTATTCCAAAAATTGCTGCACTTTGTTAAAAATTGCATTGATCTGACTGTCTATGTAGTAGCTAATAAACAAGATTTTGCTGCTTAAATGTATGTATAATGTATATTCATTGATTCACTCGTATACCAAAATCCATTTGAATTGAAGAATTTAGCTTTTCGCATCAAATATTGATATGCGTTTAAAATACGATTCATTAACTATAAAGTATCAAATTAATCCGATTAGATTTTTTTATTAATAGAGTCCCACCACTAGTTAAAACCCGACATGATTTAGCCTTTCATTCAACCTAAACATTGGCTTAAAGCTAAATAACTGCTGGGGAAATAAGAGTTGTGATGAAATAGCAGCAGCAGCTATGGGCCGTCCCTGGGCATAGGTCATGTAGGTGGTCGCCACGGGTACCATCCGTCTAGAAGGTGACGTAGTATATTGTATGTCGGCTGGTACTGAGTGATTAGGGCTGTGTGCCAGGGAGCAGGTCGGGGGGGGGATCGGGCCGGTCCCAGTGAGGGTGAGAGTGCTCTATCTAAAACCTCTCCTAGGGCACAGAATGCATTAGAACCGGCATACAATTTCCTACCCGACGAGATAAATGACTTTGATTAATATAGAGCGCCACATATACCGACTGCATTGACCGACTGCACTGAGACAGAAGGTCTCAGTGGATGGGGTTCAGATTAGCGATTCTCCTCTTGGCCATTAGACGTGTTATTATCTTTCTCACTCATCTGTCATAAAAAGTGGTCCTTTCAACTGCGATATGGCTTGTCTGAATGAAATGCTGACATGTTGTATATATCGTTCTATTGTGAACAGGTATATATAACCAATGGAATATGTATTTAACACCTACAGTGTCCACGGGGGAAGATTGGGTACATTGTACCCGGTCTATGGACATATGCCTTATAAATAGCTACATAGAGTTGGAGTTATTGGTCCTCCTCATCCATCCCAGTGTAATTTATTCTTTTGTGTGGTGCATTGCTCAGGCAGTCAAAAGGTCTGTAATGAGGAGTGTTAGCCTCTTCAGTGCTTGTTAATTGCTTTTCTTTGTCAAAATCAAACAGACGGAAAATCGCTCACTCTGCACATTCCAGATAGCATCTTCTCCTCCGTCCAGCACCCCCACCCCCCACCCCCCCGCCACACACACACAAGTCTGGTGCTATGCACACACGCAGCACCGCCGTCTCTCTGGAACGTTCTCTTTATATTCCGGCATACAGGAATGCAGGGATGCCCGAGGCTACGAGACAGAGGAGCGACCGCCGACGAGCGTTAATAACACGGTAAACCACCGGCAACTCCACACAATCAAGACCCATCATGAAGAGAGAAGGTGGAGAGGTCTGGAGAATGTCAAGGGTTTGGATACTAACGAGACACGTCATCACCTTAAACCGAGGTCGCTGCTTGGCTTAATTGCACAGCAGTAATAGAGGAAGGGTGGAGATGGTAGAGAGAGGTGTGGCCTGGGTGGAGAGCTACCTTGCCATATGAAATAATGTCTCTAGACTTGTATACTGGAAGGACAGATTATGGGGTGATTGAGGTCATGTGTCCTTAGTCATCGGCTATCTCACATTGGTCACACGGTTGCTAGCGGCTAGCAGTACTTTGCAGGGCTGCAGAGAGTTTAACTACACGTTGAGGAACATTTAGCTCAAAGTACATTTTGTAGTGCATAGGCTTGATGACATTGGAATCCGCATAGATTTCATCTGGACTTTGGTACAGTATGGTTTACCAACACTGTCTCATCAGAAAATGTAAATATGTTATAAGTTAATTTATAATGTAATGTAGTAGTGCTAATGTAGTGTTCGATCCCCAGCAGGGGAACTTATCCCCCCAAGGGGATCAATAAAGGAATATCTTATCTTAAATGTTTTCTGAAAACATTTAAGTTCATAAAGTAATATTTTTTTTAATATGTAATATATGTACTTATTTGTAAGTTTATTTGTACATTTATTAAGTACCCTTTTCCTGCACAATTTTTGTAAAAAATATATTTTAGATTGCTTTACAGTAGATAGTCATTCTTGGTTTTGTTCCCCATTTCCCCATGATTGCATGTATCCATGACACATCTTTATGTACTGGCTAGTGGTCAGTGTGCACTGAGGCAGCTTCATTTCATACATAATGATTACATTTTAAATACCTGTACTTATTGCTTGATAACGGAGGACAAAAAAAAAATAAAAAAAAAATGTAAAAGTCTTCCAGTGTGAGCTTTATTATTACAGAGTAATCTGTGTCACGTTACGGCTCTATTTCTAACCATATAGATTAAGATAAGTAGCACATCTATTCTCCCCTGCCTGCCCTTCAGAGGAGAGACAGGATGATGAGTCTAATGTGATGTTCTCCTGGGGGCTAAACAGCGTTCGTAACAGTAAAGGGCAAAGGGACATGTTGACGAGGCCCCATAATCTAAGATGGATGCCTCTTGATACAGGTATAAAACCAGTATGGTAGTAGTCATACTGGCCAGCAGCGTAACTAGTAAGAGTAGGTAAGGGATATGTACAGATTATACATATACTATCTATCTACAGATATGGAAAAGGATTATGAACATGTATGTACAGACAGGTACGGACAGATATACGGTGAGAATAAATATATATACAATATATACAGCATTATTGTACATGCTATCATACAGTTATATGGGTTAAAGTACAGTAGGTATATAGAAGGATTATATGCAGGTATATTCAGACAGATATGGATATATATATATATGCGGTAAATACACTGTAAATAATGTGGTATATACCGCACTGTTGTACATGCTAATGTAGCAGGGTGGATTATCCCTGCTTCGTGGGAACTGTGGGGTGCGGTCAATAGGTAGCGAGACACAGTAGCACCCTGGCCAGCTGCACCTCCGTCTTTGGGGTCCGGAGCGTCAACTGGAGGCTGGTAGTGGGGGTGAATGAGGCCCAGGGTTTACAAACCTGGTCCGGTACTCTGGTCTTCCTCCCTCTCTCTGGAGTAGTCCGCAGTACTCCCCAACACACCCTCACCCTCCACAGTTGCCCCTTTTTCCCTCCCACACCTACTGACCGGATGGTAGAGAAATAACTGGGTTCCCCCCGCAAGCAGTACCCTCCCTTATGTGAGACGACCAGAACCCTTACAATGGAAATGGAAAAGGTAGAATAGCAAGGGGTTACGATTACATATATTACCCGTAGCAAAGGGTTAGGGTTAGGGTTAGAAATAATGAAAGACACACACACAAGACTCCCATCTACATCCTTTACTGTTATTTAAAGACTGGTCATCTACAAATATTTAATAGCAATGGGTCCACGGAAGGTAGTTCTACTATTACTCAAGTTGTAATTCAATACCTTGCAAACACTTATATTGTACACCCACACAGTATAGACTCAGGTATTGCAGACCCAAAGTTAATAGACCCAGATATTGTAGACTTCAATATACTTAACTCCTTACCCACGTCTGGGCTAGTACCAATAATAATACCTCTTCTTAGGCTTTACTTATATGGCAGCGTTACGTTTACCCCCAAGAGGGGAAGGGTTAAATAGATGGGAAAGTAATATTACACACACATTGTATCACGCTCAAAGAAAAGGAAATAAAACCAAAGTGTGGGCCCACAATTACCAAAACAAAAGCCCTATGCTAATGCCGGCATGTAATGTTTATGGGGTACCCCTATGCACTGTGGTTAGCAAACACCAGCTTCGCCCGTAGGCTGCGACACACTGTGTAATGTACGATAGGATCCTGGGCGCCGAAGCCCTAATGTTTACTCTACCAAAATGGCGGCCGCGCCGCTCCACCACCGTCCTGGTGGCAAGATGGCGTCGAACACTCGCGCCGCAGGTGCTAGCAGGCGGAGCTATAGCAGAGAGGCAGTGCTGGCTGAGCTGGTGCTGGGCGAACTCTGCTGGTGGTATAGAACTCCCCGTGTCCTGCAGGCAGCCTGGAGCAGGTGTGCTGCTGCTCTCCGGTGCAGACAGCTGTTGACGCCCGGGCAGACTGCTTGGATGTCCCGTACGTCTCTGGCACGCAGACTATACCGTCACTGTAACTAGGTATAACACGAGCAATGCTACTGTGATCCTTAGCCGCACGCTACCTATACCGCTCACTGTAACTAGGTATAACTCGACTCTTAGTGCCCGACTCTGCACTTAATGTTCATAATATCATAACACTGGTACTGCTAGGATATCGTCTCCACTAGCCAGTACTTCCTATCACCCGTCACTGTTCCACGGGGCACTCCGGCATAAACGTCAGCAACGGGGCTGTCTAGAGCTCCCCCGTTAGACGTGACTTCTCGTGGTCAAGTTCACTGCCGAGAAGAGAACGACTTCCGCTCGGCTCCTCCCTTTATCATCTCTCAGCTCTCTCCGCCACTCTCTGCCTGCTACTGCCCCCTGCTGGTCCCGCCTGCCAGTCACAAGGGGGACGTACTGTAAAATATGAATCAATACTGTCATTTATGATCCGTATTCACATGCTCTTTGGACGGGGCGTTTGTGTCATTGTTCGTGTGAATCAATGACACTAGTTAGAATGTCTTTGTGTACAAAAAGGGATATAAACACAGTCAGCAGTTCTGAATAATATACCATATTTTCCAGACTGCTACATTTCCCCCCACTTTGAACTTGCTAAGTCCTCTGCAAGTTAACAACAAAACAACAAAAACAAACGCATGCATGAAAACGGTCCTGAGACCAACAGTTTCACACATCGGTTGACAATTACACATTATGCCAACAGTTTTACACACTCCCTCAGGAGTTGGACACACTGTTCCGCGAACACGCTCTTGAGCACGTAGTCCTGGCGATACCGAGCGGGTAGCCGACCTCTGGTGCTCCTCTGGGGCCGAGCGGCCTCCACTCTGGGGGGTTCCACCTCCCCCGCCTCCGATTCCGTGTCGGATTCCTCAGTGTCTGTCGGCGGGTCCTGGACCACGGCCTCACCCTCCGGGGCCATCGATGGACCGCCCGCGGCCTCCTCTTCGACTCCGTCTCCGCCGCCTTCCCCCTCCTCTCCTGAAGGGGTCGACTCCACCTCTGACTCGGCGCTTACGGCCTCCTCAGGGGCGTCCCGCAGGGGACCGGGGTGGTTACACGCCCTAGGATGCGGTTCCCGCCGGTGCCCGAAAGCACCTCCGATGTCTGATTCGGACGAGCTCCGCGGTGCCACCGGGATCTGTCGAGGGGCCCTCCCCCGCACTTCCGGGTCAGAAGCCGGGAAGGGACAGGTCTTGAGCTGGTCTCGATGCACGGTCCTTTCTGGACCCCCTGCTTCGGGCCTGACCGTGAACACGGGCGTCCCTTCGTGGCTCTGCTTAACCACCACATATGACGTAGGCTCCCACTTGTCTTGTATCTTATTACGGCCCCGGATTCGGTGGTCGCGTATCAGGACCCGGTCTCCGGCCCGCAGGAGTGCACCTCTGCTCTTCCTGTCGTAAATTCTCTTGCGTCGATGGGATGCCTGCTTCGCCGTGGCCTCAGCGGCCTCCGCGGCGGCCTTTAGTCGCTCGTGGTGACTCTGCACCCACTCATCTAGGTCTGCCGCCCCCTCCTCAATGACGTCTCTGCCCCCTAGGACATCTCGGGGCATCCTAGCGTCCCTCCCGAAGAGCAGGTAGAAGGGAGAGTATCCAGTGGAGGAGTGTTCGTGGCAATTGTATGTAAGTACCAACTCGGGTAGGTGCTCCTTCCAGTCCCGCTTCTTCTCTGCGGGCAGACTACGCAGCATGTCGTGCATTGTCCGATTGAATCTCTCGCACTGCCCATTCCCCTGGGGATGGTAGGGCGTGGTGCGGCTCTTTGAAATCCCATACAGTCGGCAGAGCTCCTTGATGACGCTCGACTCGAAATTTCGCCCTTGATCAGCATGGAGTCGGGCAGGGCAACCGTAGTACACGAACCAATACTTGATGATGGCAGCGGCGGTGGTCTTCGCAGTCTGGTCTTTGGTCGGTACGGCAATAGTGAATCTGGTGAACATATCGGTCAGCACCAGTACGTTCTCATAGCCACCCACCGACCTCTCCAACACGGTGAAGTCCATGGCCAGGACCTCCATGGGTGCCGTCACGTTAGTGCAGGTCATCTGTGCCTGGGTTTTAGGGAACACGTCGCGGGCTAATGCACATCGCTTGCATTGCTTCACCCATTGCTTCACCTCTTCTGCCATTCCGATCCAGTAGTAACCTCGCCTCATCAGGACCACCGTCCCTTGTCCCCCGTAGTGTCCCGCGTCTTCGTGCTGGGTCTCGTAGATCCTCCTTCGCAGGGCTGTGGGCACCACCAGCTGGAGAACCTCCTCTCCATCCCGGGGATCGCTTACGCGCCGAAACAGCACTTGCTGATGCAGACGGAATCGTTCCCACTGCCCGTATAACTTGCGGAGTTTCGGGTCTCCTTCCTTCAGCTGTACTTTAGTGGGGGGGACCCCCTGTGCCACCGCCCGCCACACCGGACCCAACTCGGGATCGTCCGCCTGGAGCTGTCGCATTTCCGCCCAGTCATATCCGCTGTTCCCCTTCTGTGCCGCTATCCGTCGTGCGCCGACACTCGAGACCTCCCGCGTCTCTGTCGGTCTCCCAGGGCACAGCAGGGCCCGCACTTCCTCCGCTGGGACCATGACGTAGCCCTCGCGGGCGACTGGGGCGGGGACGGACAATGGAACGGCCCGTTCCTGGAGACCCTGACGGGTGTGGGTGCCAGCCGCGGCTATCATTAGGAAGTCTTTCTCAGTGTCTTCCACTTCAGGTTCTGATCGCATCGGCATGCGAGACAGAGCGTCTGCGTTCTGGTTGAGTCGACCAGGTTTGTAGTGCACCACGAAGTCATACTCCGCGAGCTGAGCGTTCCACCGCTGCTCCACTGCTCCCAGGTTGGCCGTGCCGAGGTGTCTCAACGGGTTGTGGTCGGTGATCACGGTGAACTGGGCGTACATCAGGAGGTCTCTGAACTTCTCGGTGACCGCCCACTTCAGGGCGAGGAGTTCCAGCTTGAACGCACTATAATTTTGGTCATTCCTTTCGGACCCACGCAGGCCTCGGCTCGCAAAGGCGATGACTCGCTCCACGCCCTCCTGTTCCTGACTGAGTACCGCTCCCAGTCCCAAGTAACTCCCGTCGGTGGTCACTATGAAGGGGAGCTGGAGGTCGGGGTAGGCCAGCACCGGGGGTGTCAAGAGGCACTGCCGCAGATGATCGAAGGCCGTCTGACACTGCGGCGTCCACTTGAAGGCCTCGGGCCGGCCCTTGGCGAACCCCTTTTTTTCTTTCCCCATCAGGGCGTGCAGTGGCTGGGCCACCTGGGCGAAGTGGGGCACGAACCGCCGATAATAGGACAGGAACCCGATCACCTGCCTCACTTCCTTCGCTGAGCGTGGCGCCGGCCAGTCCTCCAACGCCTTCACTTTGTCGGTGTCGACCTGTATGCCGGCCGCGGAGACGACGTGTCCCAGGAACTTGACTTCGGTCTTCAGAAGGAAGCACTTCCGGGGCTTGAGTTTGAGTCCATGCTCCCGAAGCCGTCCAAACACCAGGTCCAGCTTCTGACAGTGGCTCTCGAAGTCGCTGGCGAACACCAAGACGTCGTCTAGGTAGACGAGTAGGACGTCGAAGGCCAGGTCCCCCAGCACGGCGGTCATCAACCGCTGGAACGTCGCTGGTGCGTTACACAGTCCGAAGGGCATACGAGTCCACTGGTAGAGGCCGAAGGGCGTCGTGACAGCCGTCTTCTCTTGGTCTTCCTCTTTCACCGCCACCTGGAAGTAGCCGGCGGTGAGATCGAGCGAGGAGAAGATCTTGGCCTGCCCCAAGGCGTCTAGGGACTCCTCGATACGAGGTAGGGGGTAGGCATCCCGGTGTGTCACGTTATTTAGGCGGCGGTAATCGCAGCAGAACCGCACGGAGCCGTCTTTCTTTATGACGATCACGGCTGGTGACGCCCACGGACTGCAGCTCTCTACCAGGACACCCAGGTCCACCAGATCTTGCACGTGTCTCTTTACTTCTTGGAACACGTGGGGCGGTATTCGGCGGTGCCGTTGCTTGACCGGGTGTGCGTCACCAGTGGGAACGTAGTGTGTGACCGTGGTTGTGTAACCATAGTCCCCGTCGTCAACGGAGAACACCGCCTTGTGTTTCTCCAATACTTGATTCAGCCGACTCACTTGGGCCGGTGTGAGATCCTGCAGGTTCGCCTGTACGTCCACGGCGAGCCCGCGGGTCTTCCCGTCCGGCTCCGCCTCTGGCGGGCGGTCCCGAGTCTGAATCGCCGTCACTCGGACGCCTCCTTCCACTTCCTCCACGGTCACTCTCTCCTTAGGCCGTACCTGACGGGGGCAGTGGATCTCTGCCAACCTGGCCCGGGGTCGGAGCACCATCTCGACGTTGGTCGGGTTCAACACCCGCACAGGCACTCTCCCCTGTCGGGCGTATGCCACCACGTTCGCCACCAATAGTCCGGGAGGCAGGTTGGCCCTCGGCGTGTGCTCTATCATCACGGGACGCCGCATCCCCGCTGTCGTCTCACAACGGCCTGGGACGACCACTTCGCTGTGCGGGGGAATGACCACTGGTTCCCTGCCGGCCACTTTGACGTACCCCATCCTTCCCGGGGCGATACACTCTCGGGCTTCCTGGGCCATGGCGGCGACCACACGGCGGATGGCGACGCTCCCCGCGTCGACACGTCTTCGGCTCGCCGGCCGCATCCCCTTGATCCCCTTGAACAGGCCATCTACCCCGCCGAGCACGTTCATGCCCAGAAGTCCCGGGATAGCGTCTCCTGTGGCCACTCGGCCTGGATCGTCTTTTAGTATGAATATGCATTTCCCCGGAAATGTCATATCCAGGCACTTCACTTCGGCGTAGAGACACCCCACCACTGGGATCTCCAACCCGTTGGCGGCGAAGAGAGTGATCCAGTTGGAGGGGGTCAACCGCGACCGCGGGAAGTGTCTGCGGAAGTGGCTTTCGGTCATGGTGGTGACTTCGGCGCCGGTGTCGAAGAGGCAGCAGGTCTCGACCCCGTCAATCTGGACGTCTAAGGTGAGACATTCCCCCATGTCTTGCGTCTTAGGGCCCCCTGCGGCCGAGTCGGCGACTCCGGTTACGACGCCGTTGACTGCCCTTCGGGATCCGGGTCGGTCCCCTGACGAGCCCGGAACTTCGGGGGTGGGGGCAGGGGCTGGGTGGGGCTCGCTGGCGTGGCGGGGGCACTCCCTGCTGATGTGGCCCGGCTGATTGCAGGCATAGCAAATCAACCTGCCCTCTTCGTCCCGGCGGGGCAGTTCCCGCTTAGCGGCGGGCGCGTCGTCTCTGCGTCGCCGTCCGGGGCCGCCTCTCTGGGTCGCGTCCCGCGTCTGTTGGACGGCCTGGAAGAGTTGCTCCTGACGTGCGTCCAGCCGTTCTTGCCCTGCGAAGAGCCGCTTAAAAGCTCCCTGTATTGCGTCTCCGCTCATCGGGGCCTCTCGTCCTTCTGCGGCTGCGGCGTGGACCAGGGCCTGGGCGCCACCCCTATTGGGGGGCAGGACCATCTCCTCCTCCGACCAGTCTATCGCCGCCATCATCAATTCGAGAAACGTCTGCTCTCCGTTCTCTTTTATGGACTTCTTCATCTCCCGTCGCAGCATCCCATCCTTCAGGCCTACCACAAACTGCTCCTGCAGCCGGGCGGCAGGATCCGCGACTCGTTGGGGTTCCCGGCCCTGTATGCGACGCATCTGTTCCTGTAGATCATACGCAAACTCCCTCACGGTCTCGCCATCTCCTTGTCGGCGGTCGAGGAACTCTCTCAGGCGTTCACTGACCGAGGTCTTGTCTCCGTACGTCTCCTGCAGCACCCGGAACACGGCGTCCGGCTCCGGGGCGGTCCCTTCTAGCATGAAGCGCACTGTCCGTTTAGCCGCGCCCTTTAGATGCTGCTGTACGAACTCCGCCTGTTCGTCACCGGGCACTCTGCTGCTCCGAAAATGCACCTTCATGTCTCGGATCCAGTCGTCCACCAGCGGCTCTCCTCTCTCTTTCCCCCCTCCAAATTCGCTGCACTTCCGCTCTCGTTGGACGTACACCACCGGGAGGGGCGCTGGAGGAAGCTGTTGGATCATGGCTTGGGCCAAGGCAAGCGACTCTCGGTGCCTGGCCTGCTCCAGTTGTTCGTGTTGGTGGTCTAGGGCTTCCGCCTGGCCTTGGAGTTGACCCTTTAGGAACTCCACTTCGGCGGTCAAGGTCAGCACCGTCTCGGCTTCCCTCCCTTCCACTTTGAGCGGGGGCGGCGAGTCACCTCCTTGCGTCACCCGGGACGGCCCGGCTTTGGCATCGGGCTTCGGGGTGTCGTTGTCCGACATCTCAGGTCTCTGGGTCGTCACTTACAAGGGAGTGGAGTAGGATGTTGATCCTGTTCGTGACGCCAAATGTAGCAGGGTGGATTATCCCTGCTTCGTGGGAACTGTGGGGTGCGGTCAATAGGTAGCGAGACACAGTAGCACCCTGGCCAGCTGCACCTCCGTCTTTGGGGTCCGGAGCGTCAACTGGAGGCTGGTAGTGGGGGTGAATGAGGCCCAGGGTTTACAAACCTGGTCCGGTACTCTGGTCTTCCTCCCTCTCTCTGGAGTAGTCCGCAGTACTCCCCAACACACCCTCACCCTCCACAGTTGCCCCTTTTTCCCTCCCACACCTACTGACCGGATGGTAGAGAAATAACTGGGTTCCCCCCGCAAGCAGTACCCTCCCTTATGTGAGACGACCAGAACCCTTACAATGGAAATGGAAAAGGTAGAATAGCAAGGGGTTACGATTACATATATTACCCGTAGCAAAGGGTTAGGGTTAGGGTTAGAAATAATGAAAGACACACACACAAGACTCCCATCTACATCCTTTACTGTTATTTAAAGACTGGTCATCTACAAATATTTAATAGCAATGGGTCCACGGAAGGTAGTTCTACTATTACTCAAGTTGTAATTCAATACCTTGCAAACACTTATATTGTACACCCACACAGTATAGACTCAGGTATTGCAGACCCAAAGTTAATAGACCCAGATATTGTAGACTTCAATATACTTAACTCCTTACCCACGTCTGGGCTAGTACCAATAATAATACCTCTTCTTAGGCTTTACTTATATGGCAGCGTTACGTTTACCCCCAAGAGGGGAAGGGTTAAATAGATGGGAAAGTAATATTACACACACATTGTATCACGCTCAAAGAAAAGGAAATAAAACCAAAGTGTGGGCCCACAATTACCAAAACAAAAGCCCTATGCTAATGCCGGCATGTAATGTTTATGGGGTACCCCTATGCACTGTGGTTAGCAAACACCAGCTTCGCCCGTAGGCTGCGACACACTGTGTAATGTACGATAGGATCCTGGGCGCCGAAGCCCTAATGTTTACTCTACCAAAATGGCGGCCGCGCCGCTCCACCACCGTCCTGGTGGCAAGATGGCGTCGAACACTCGCGCCGCAGGTGCTAGCAGGCGGAGCTATAGCAGAGAGGCAGTGCTGGCTGAGCTGGTGCTGGGCGAACTCTGCTGGTGGTATAGAACTCCCCGTGTCCTGCAGGCAGCCTGGAGCAGGTGTGCTGCTGCTCTCCGGTGCAGACAGCTGTTGACGCCCGGGCAGACTGCTTGGATGTCCCGTACGTCTCTGGCACGCAGACTATACCGTCACTGTAACTAGGTATAACACGAGCAATGCTACTGTGATCCTTAGCCGCACGCTACCTATACCGCTCACTGTAACTAGGTATAACTCGACTCTTAGTGCCCGACTCTGCACTTAATGTTCATAATATCATAACACTGGTACTGCTAGGATATCGTCTCCACTAGCCAGTACTTCCTATCACCCGTCACTGTTCCACGGGGCACTCCGGCATAAACGTCAGCAACGGGGCTGTCTAGAGCTCCCCCGTTAGACGTGACTTCTCGTGGTCAAGTTCACTGCCGAGAAGAGAACGACTTCCGCTCGGCTCCTCCCTTTATCATCTCTCAGCTCTCTCCGCCACTCTCTGCCTGCTACTGCCCCCTGCTGGTCCCGCCTGCCAGTCACAAGGGGGACGTACTGTAAAATATGAATCAATACTGTCATTTATGATCCGTATTCACATGCTCTTTGGACGGGGCGTTTGTGTCATTGTTCGTGTGAATCAATGACACTAGTTAGAATGTCTTTGTGTACAAAAAGGGATATAAACACAGTCAGCAGTTCTGAATAATATACCATATTTTCCAGACTGCTACACTATCATATATCTGTACAGATCATCAAATCACTCATTCTTTGTAGTTGCTCTTCTTGACCTGAAGGTTTTACGTTTGTTCTATTCGCATCTTGGTATTTTAATCTTATCTCAACAAGGAGTTAGAGTGACGGTATGTTTAGTTTAGTGCTCAGGTGTTTCAGGCCGGCAGCAAGAAGATACACAATCAGAGCCAATGATAACATGCCAGGCTCTCACTCTACAGCAGCTGAGCCATTTCACATGTGCCTCCATGTAAATCATTAATGAAGCAACGAGCTGCAGTAGTTGTATTCATGGCTGTGCTGTTTGCTTGCATGGGCATGAGCAGTGTGCACATGCACACACATTCAGTACATACATACACACACACACCTGCACGTGCACATACATACACACATATTCACACACATATTCACACACACACACACACACACACACACACACACACACACACACACACACACACACACACACACACACACACAGGCACGTGCACACATAGAGGCCAAGGGGTGCTTGAGCACCTGCCTTTTTGAGCCTCATCAAAAAAGTGCCCTTTTTGAAAAAATAATTAAAGATGTTTTTTTTTTTTTTTTTTTACCGTTACGCATATAGACTGCCCTTCCAACTGAAAAATTTCAGGATAGAATCAAAATATTAGGTAAAGAGAGAGAGATGCCCCATATTCCATTGCAGTTTGCACGGCCTCCTCACCGTGCCTCTCCGCGGACCTATATATTTTATGCATAGCGTGGGTGGTGATGATGATGATGATAGAAACCGCTGTGGCGCATACAGTTGAATGCTGGTATTACACTCATTGAGAGACACGAAGAAGTCAAGTCCGATGGGATTTGGGAATCTCAAATACAAATCGGGATTGGAATAAAAAATGCATTTATATTAAACAATACAGAATATACAGCACTTCTTGGGATCTGTAGGGTAAGCACTTATTCCCTCCCCCCTGAACATTTATGGAGATGTATGGGCCTTTTAAGTCAGTGATAAAAGTGTCTTTCAAGGATAAGTGAGCTCCTGCACTGATTATCTGATTATGCGCGCTCGGTTAATATATACACACAAATGTAGTGCCCTTTTCAGCCTTTGAGCACCTGCCCCTCTAAAGTCCTGTGCACGTCCCTGCACACACACACACACACACACACACACACACACACACACACACACACACACACACACACACACACACACACACGCACACACACAAACACAATGCTGACACACCTGAGGAGTTAACCACGTAAGGCAAAGTTGACCAGGCTTTATTTAGACAAGTGTGTGTGGTCAGTCGATTTACTGCTCGCGAGCAAATAAACCTCAATTTGCTCATCATGATGCTGGACCTCCCTGTGTGATGAATAAACCACGGTGCAGAGCCTTTAAATAGCATCCCATCGAGGAAGAGCTACAGTCACAATCAGCTGGGATTGGGTGTGTGGACTGTACAACAGATTATAGGTGATGAGGTGATGAGAACCCATCTCACATGTGTGTGTAGGCCACGGCCCCTCAGCCTGGGTCGTGCCCCCTGAGTCCGGGTCACGCCTCCCGAGTTCTGCTCCACATGATGGAGAAGAAATTCCGCTATAAAACTTAAAGTCGTGAGGCTGAGGTTGTAATCAACGACAACAACCCCCCCCCAAAGTAAACCCTTGAGGTAATTAAGCTTATGCTTTCAGGGACGTAATGTAAACAGGAGTCAGTCTTCATTCCCCTGTCCTTTCCAATCCGCTGGGACTTTCTGATCCTCTCCATTAATGCTCCGTCTCTCTCCCTCCGCCGCGTTTTACCACACGCCACCACCCTCTTCCTCCCAACCACCCATTCACTTTCCACCTCTTCCTCATGCTCATGTTTTTTCCCTCTGTCTCTTTCTCTCTTTTCTTACTTGCAATCCCCCTCCCCTCTCTCCCTCCTCGCCTGGTCCACTTCCTGTCCTTTCTTCTATCTATCTTCTCTCTCTCTCTCTCTCTCTCTCTCTCTCTCTCTCTCTCTCTCTCTCTCTCTCTCTCGCTTTTCTGCCTCTCAGGGAGAGTTTTTCCACTCCAGCCGTATCACCTGACACTAATGAGAGCTTTAATCATTCATATGGAGGAAGAGAGGGATCAAATATTGAGAGAGAGAGAGAGAGAGAGAGAGAGAGAGAGAGAGAGAGAGAGAGAGAGAGAGAGATAGTGTGTCTGCTGAAGGAGAGGAAAGGTGGAGAGAGACGAGGGAGAGAGAGAACAATGGTGTGTCTGCTGAAGGAGAGGAAAGGTGGAGATAGAGAGACGTGGGAGAGAAAGAGTAGGGGTGAGTGAGAGAAATGCATTAAATACGCTGATTTCTGCTCATCAAATTCCATGATGTTTTCATATATAGCACAGTGTCCATGACTGATATTTATCAGTGTCTGTGTTCAAATGTTACACCTTTTTGGTTTTCATTCGGTGGATTTGATTGAGTTGACTAGCAAAAACGACTTGGGTCTTACAGTATTTCATCTGGAAATTAGTTATTTAGGTTATTATGTTTTCAAAGGAAACTAGATCTTCCAGCAGCAGCATTTTACAGTGAGGACATGGTTGAGGGGTAGGTAGAATTCCAGTAGAGGTTGGGTAGAATTCCATTACTTTTCCAGGTTTCTCTTGACCATAGGAACCCAGAATACACTCAATTACACTTCATCACGGATTGCCAGAGAAAACAGTCCTCATCTTACCACAGCCTGATTGTGCAGTCTAGCCTCTGCCATTCACCTAAACAGAACAATTTCCAAGCTACGATGAGTATACAGTTCATTGTTTGTCATTCTTCCAAACCAAACACAACCCCATTTGCCAACATTTCAAACGGCGTTGTAAAATATGATTCCCTCGGACTCCTCGACTCGTCCATAACATTAGTACCGAGGCTGGAAAAAGCCACAGCCGCGCGCCAACTTCCAAGCGAGACTCCCGGCGTGGCGGCAGCACGAGGGTGGTGGACGGCTGCTAATTGAACGGACGTCTGAGTGGACGCGCTGTGCTGCTGCCGCTGGGGCTGTGAAGAGAGGAGGACTCTGATGTGCTGCCGCACACCCAAGGGGGAACTGTTTTCCCGGGCCAGGCCGAGAGCATGAGGCTGGCGTTTCGTGGACGGCATCCAGGCCCGGGCTCCACAGATCCAGAACCGGGCCAGCACTGCACTTTTATACGCACCCGTCTAGGGGCCCCCGGGCTCTTGTAAAATTAAAAGCAGAGTGAATAGTTTGCATCTGTGTGGTTTGCTCTTCTGGGGCCAAGCTGGCTGGTAGCACCTGCCTCCTCAGGGCCGGCCAAGAATTTAGCTGCTTCTTTGCAAACATGAGCTGTGCATGTGTGTGTGTGTGTGTGTGTGTGTGTGTGTGTGTGTGTGTGTGTGTGTGTGTGTGTGTGTGTGTGTGTGTGTGTGTGTGTGTGTGTGTGTGTGTGTGTGTGTGTGTGTGTGTGTGTGTGTGTGTGTGTGTGTGTGTGTGTGTGTGTGTGTGTGTGTGTGTGTGTGTGTGTGTGTGTGTGTGTGTGTGTGTGTGTGTGTGCGTGTGTTAAAAAAAAACTAAATGATGAGGGATCCATAAATCTTGGCGCAACAACTCATGTTCTGTTCCCTGTTTGTGCTAGTTCGAGTTTCAATGGGAGCAGCCGAATAACACATGACAGCTTGACATGATTTTAAAGCTAATCAGATGGAATCAGCTGACTGATCAGTCAAAGGGGTATTGGGGTATTTGTTTTTGTCCAAATACACATTGTAATAATAAGATTATCACGTTTAAAACACATGCATGGTGAATAACAATGCACTAGTCTTACAGACAAAGAAAATCCCATGAATGAGCAGGATTATGGATACAGGACATGTACATTAATGTTCCAATATTATCTGCCTCCTACTTCTACTCCATCTGTGAGTTGGTGCATGTAAACTCCATATCCCGTTTATATGGTAATTGCCCGGATAAGCTCATATTTCAACAATGAGAAACCTATGGTCGCTGGGATAACTACAGCCTGTAGGTGGGATAGCTAGCTGTGATAACTTGCTGGTATAGTTGCTAGGATAGCAAGCTGGGATATGGCAATGTTGCGGGGGCATAGAACAGTCGTCGTCTGGTTATCGGAAAGGTTCCCATTCCGAATCCAGCTCCTCCCGTCAGTGTGTCGAAGTGTCCTTGAGCAAGACATTAAACCTTAAACTGCTCCCAACAAGCAGGTTGGCACCTTGCACGGTTGCCTCCGCTGTCGATGTATGAATGTGAGGCATAAGTGCTTTGGATAATTTACCATAGCTGGGATAGCTAGCTGGGAAAACTACAGTGGATAGTATCCAGAATATTACTGTGCATGGAAACACACTCCATGCTTCTACATGAGCAATTCCGGAGGTTTAGTAGACTCTTGATTTTATTGCCAAAACAGGATGTACATAGTCTTTCACTGCTGTTTTGACCCTCTCGCCTATTCTATATTGATTCCTGTATGTCTGTACACTTTTTGTCACCTAGGGCCACAAAAAACATTAATTAACCCCCCACAGATATTGACATCTGCAAACTACAAAATGCCCCACTTGGCAACCCCAATAATGATTATTTAAAAGCTGTAACCAGGGCAGAAAATATTTAAAGCTCAATTTATTTCTGTTTTTCATGGGGGGGGTTGTGTTTTTTATGTCACATTCTTTCACACGAAGTGAAAAGGCGGGAGTTTGGGAGACCATGCGTCCATTCAGCAAGGCATTACCATGTTCTTTGATGGACTTCATTGGACCCAAAGGAGTAGGACGTAACCCTGTTTATTTAAATGCACAGCTTTGTGGGCCCTTAAATGCTGCTCTGTCTTCATTCCTCAGTCATTGTGCCTCCATTCACACACAAAAAAAACTTTGACCTCTTTTGTCTGCTCCGTTGGTTGGTCTATTTGATTGGGTTCTCTTTTTGCCACACAAATTTCTTAATTGAACAATTTTCATGGAAAATGGGGATGCTTCTCTTCAGACCTGTTTTTGCTTTCGTGGTTGTGTTTCTATGCGGTTCTTGTGGGAATCTGCACCTTAAAGGCCTCTTTTGCCGTGATGTGCCCATGGGAACGCTTGCCTTAGTGACATTGGCATAATAGATTTCAGTCTTCCTGCTCGCTCCCCTCAGATTGTTTCAATTAAAGCCGTTAGCAAAGACGCAAAGCAGATTCCCAGCCAAGCAGATGACTTGGTCTGGTCTAGTTGTTATTATGGAAGAAAATAGCAGGATTAAGGTCCTCCTATAGTTCACAATTGATCTTTATTTGACTTCATATGGCGCCCTGGCTCATTACAGTGTGGATTCGACAGGTCAATGTCATTTTAGAAAATTCAAATACGTGTATTTCAAGTGTATTTGAAACTTTACCTTTTTACAAATGATAGTTACATACAGGTGTTTTTTGACATTATGAGCACTTACAGTAGTTTCATCCTGAGGTGAGTAATGAATTAATTAAACAAGTCAAACCTTTTTATCATTTATTTTTTTGCCCCCGAAAAGTTATTATGCAGGTAGTTGCTTTTCAAATGTGTCTACTTTAAAATCCTCCTTAATGTGGATTGAAAAAAGAAAAGAAAAGGAAAAAAGCCATCTGTATTCAGCTGGAAGCATTATTGGTGCTACGAGTTGTTGTTAATACTGCATCCGCAATGTATTTGTACATTGCTTTTAGGTGCTTTATGTATTGGGGCATAGTTGGCTGTGTTAGTATCAGTTTATGAGCGGTTTTACGAGGTAGTCACAGCTCTCCTGAGACATATTGATGGAGAGGGCTTCAACAGTGCCATTGACTGGGATAACTGCAGCTCGGCTTAAGCCAGCTAAAATCAACACCAGTATTACACGCTTTACTGAAACATCTGCCAATAAAACACTTCTCTGAGAAACACTGTTTTTGTGGTTTACCTTTGTGGCTTTTAACTCCTTTCTTGCGTTGGCATCGCTTTCACGCAAACATAAATCCACTCTCTGAGAGGAGACAAGTAGGCCTCTGTGATGATAGCCATAAATCAAAAATAATAATTTTTTTCCAGCTCTTTTACACGACTAGAATTGAAACATGCAAATGAAGAGTCCTTCACAGTAAGTAAAGAGAAACACACAGCCTTTATAGACAGGCCTTACGCTTCATTGTGTCGTCCACCCTTCAGGCCTCTTTGAGGCTCTTCATAATAGGGCCTCAAATACTTGTGGCAAACGTCCCTCCCTCCTCCACCGCCGTGCCTCCAGGAGCCTCAAATCCTACAGTTTGGCCCTAAGGACCGTTACATCCTACATCCTTATGACCATTCACTCTGCGTCTACGGACCTTTACACGCTTTCGTCAGGGTTTTGGAGGAAAATATGGCCTCTTGAATGTGACTCACATTGTGACCCACCGCGGAGAGACTGTGAAAGGGAGCGAGGCAGAGGCGGACGGGGAGAAGCGTGGTAATATGAGGTGTTTTA
This sequence comes from Notolepis coatsorum, assembly GCF_963971535.1. NCBI lineage: Eukaryota > Metazoa > Chordata > Actinopteri > Aulopiformes > Paralepididae > Notolepis > Notolepis coatsorum. Next base: position 177,698,239 of record NC_140166.1, on the reverse strand, counting down.
TAACGCCACCAGGAACAGGCTAATAATGGTGAAATATCGTACCAGCACCGGGGCCAGGAACCCTGGGCAATGTTTCTCTCAACAAGATCATAAATTACTTTGGCAGTTAGGGTTCTAAACTGGAGGCCAGGGAGGGTAAAAGACTTAACCTGAGATGTTGGCTCCCTATATCCACCCCTCTTGCACTAATTGGTCAGGTTTGGTGCCAGTAACTCTGGCTACACCAGGGAGGCCCATTCCTGTCTGGTGCAACTCTGTTCGCTGGACCTGGAACAGAGTTAATTTAAGATTTCTTGGTGTTTGATATGGTTTTGGTCATCGCACAGGTACACAAAAGTAACCGTGTTTGTGTGTCTCTCTCTTATTTATTTGTGTAACTACCTCTAAATAAACCAAGGATGCTCCTGAGAAACACTAGCTATGTGTGATCTTCTCAAGGGAGATCTGGCAAAAGGGAGGGGTGGGGGATACTGGGGGGCTACAGCCAGGGGCTCATAAAATAGCCAAGATTTATATGGAGTGAAGACTATGTCCAAGCCCACATCTGAGTTATGTGTCCAATAGGGACCGGTCCACGGACAGGCGGAGGGATTGGGGAGGAGCACCGATGCATTCCAAAAAGCACATTTCCATGCTTTTGGTTTACCCAAGGCTGTCCCCAAAGCCTCCCAGCGCCAGTGTTCCTTTCCTCAACAAGGATTATAACCAGGAATATTTGTGAAAAACTGTTATTTTACGTGCCAATAAACCACCCCAAAAGCTAAACGCAATGAAAATCTGGAATTGCTCTCAAGATTTTAACACTGCACCAATGGCTCATATTGAGCAATATATCGGTATTCAAAAACGGACATTTATGTGACATATCTGATTTGTTGCTTATCATACTGCTTAGTGGTCACATCAGTTATGTTCATCATTACTCTGTGCAGCTTCTCCCCTGAGGGGAATGTGGCCAGAGACCATGTGATTTCAGGGTGAATTTAGTCCGAAGAATGTCGAGAACTGCATCTAGACATCAATGCAAACACAGTGTGAGATTAAACAAAGACAATTAAACAAACACCTACTTTCAAATGGTACTTTGTAGGAATTACTTGCAGTAAGCACCTCGGGGGAAGTCTTCCTTGCAGTCATATGCCTGTGAATGGGGACTGTGTTACGGCCAAAGATCTTAGGCTATAATTAATGGGATGTCCTCACTGAAAACTCAACGCCACGTCATTAACATTTACATTTTGTAATTTAGCTGACACTTTTATCCAAAGCAACTTACAAGTTCTGTACGACAAGTCAGCAGGAAGGGTAGCTACAACCCTTTCAGCTGAGTAACAATGGTCATCAAACAGTGTTGAAACTTGAGTGCTGCAGTATTAAGTGGATAGTAGTAGAGACCTTTCACTACCACACTACAGAAGGCTAACCTTTCACTACCACACTACAGACAGTTCCGTCTGTAGTGTGGTAGTGAAAGGGTTAACCTTCTGCAGTGTGGTTGTGAAACGGTTAACCCTTTGTCGTGTGGCAGTGAAAGGGTTAACCTTCTATATTGTCGGAAGTGAAAGGGTTAACCCTTTGGTAGTGAAAGGGTTAAGGAAACTGAAATGTGGAATGTCAATTTCAGTATTGCAAATAAAATATTGTCTCATTTTGATGTAAACATTTCAATCTTACTCTTGTTGCCTGTACATCATCAAAGAAAAAGGTGAAATAGATCATATTCACCCAAAATATAACGAAAAGGGGTCGTTTTAACTCAAAACTGTGTTCGTGTTTGCCAAGCATGTTTTTCGTCCGGTGAAACACATAACTGTGATCGTTAGAAAAACACGTTTCAGATTCGGTCAAATAGACATAGAATATACCTTACCTTAGCCAGAAGGTATTCCAAGAAGAATAATTCCAAGTGATCGCATTGCCATTGCGATTACCAGTGTATATGTCTATACACATTTCGATGGTAAAATACGCTTAGGCAATGGAATTTCGGGGTGATCAATGTGAATCTATGTTTAAGCAGGAGGAGGGGCCCCTACCAAGAAAAGAAAAAAAGAGCAGGCCGCGTATCAACAGCAAGCCATTCCAGTTCAGACAGACGATACTGCCACCTAGTGATAGTCGATCGGCATTGCAGTTCTAGTGTATGTGGATGTGCCAACGTGATGCAGATCGCTCCGGGCAAGTCTGTAGAGCGGGGATCAAAGTAAAAAAATCAAATGATCCAAAAATGTAATATCTAGTTTTTGGCACTCAACGCTTGTCGAGCAAACGCGTAATTTTCCGTTTTTGGCACAGAATGAGTTAAACAGGATCCACTGAATGACATTCCAATGACTGAATGCCAATACGTTTCCAAGACCATAAACATTGTAAAGCTGTTCCTCAGTCAAATAAATCTCTTCTACTTTTTACTAGTATAATCAAATGTACATCTCACTCCATTCATTGGCTGCAACATGGTCTCCTCAGAAAAGGTAAATAATCCACCACAGGAAAAAAGGTACATAATGTCTATATATGTTACAACCATTATGTTATAACCATATTTACATGTTGTAATATATTTATGTTTTGTATCGGCAAAAGTCCAAAACAAACACGGCGAGTCAAACCAACAGGTTTGCAGGCAAGTGCTCTCATCGCTAGATTAATCCACCAGCCCACCCTGATACATACACAGCAATGCTGTTATTATGGTTAAAGTCGCTTAACGGTTATGGTTAAGATGTAAGGGTTAGGGTTAGGGTTAGGGTTAGGGTTAGGGTTAGGGTTAAGGTTAAGGTTAAGGTTAAGGTTAAGGTTAAGGTTAAGGTTAAGGTTAAGGTTAGGGTTATGGTTTGACGGTTATGGTTAGTTTAAGGTAACAGTGTGGTTAAGGTTAGGGTTAGGGTTTTGGTGAGGCTATCTAGAGGTAGTCTTGAGGTAAAGTCACTTTACTCTCGGTTCGCTCGCCAGCAGGGGAACTCAAATGTTTTATGAAAAAGTTAATGAATATGTAATATATAAACTTGTAATTACATTTTCTGTAGTGCTTTGTACTGTAGCACTAATCAAAGACGGTATTTGATTAAAAGTAACTAGCAAGTAACTAGCTAGTAAACAAAAAACTCACTGCAGCACCCACTTTACACACTTTAGAACACCTAAACACACTTTATATTTATTGGTAAAGAATTTGCACTACAACAACCCATACCTCATTACACCTTATGTAAATTGTACTTCATCCCATTTCTGCTTTGCACTATATAGTATATTGTATATTAGTATATTGTATGGTAACTCAGTTACTTCTACTCTGCATTGAACATTGTACATATGTACATACTGAACACTTGTGTCCACGTACGTGACTTCTATTTTTACTTGCTATACTTATTTTATTTTATACTTTTTTATTTTTGTCTGTCTAGCACAGTCTCTGGAGCGTAATAGAAAGAAACATTTTGTATAAAAGTATTCTGTACTTCTGTATGACAACTAATAAAGAAACTTGAACTTGAACATGAACATTAGCTGCAACATTTAGCTGACATAAGCTTGATTTCTTGGTAGCTAATGTTAGCACTAATGCTTGCTAAAATCAAAAGAGGATGTGTTCGAAGCTTTGCATTTTGGGGTTAGATTCGGAGGACCGTGTGACGTCATTAATGGGGGCAGCAAAAGGTTACACAAATAAGATATAATCTGTAATGCTGTCAAACTACAACCTCTAGTTGAAGGTGACCCTCTTGGTATTGCACTTAGTTTACATTTTTGTCTGATGCATGGGTTGGTGTTGAGTGGGGATAGGGGATGGGTATGTGTAACTGAGGGGTACAATTCCCTGACTGTATTACTAGATATGATACTTACTACCACTACCTTTGTACTTAATATTCGGCCACCCAGTACTCGGCATAAATATATTATGATGAACACTGTCACGTAGATGAAACGGATCCAACACAAATGTACGAATTAGAAATAGGTCTTTATTTCTACACAGCGATGGTGTGTAGAGCAAGCACTTAATCAAATCAATCACATTTATGAATGGGAATTAGTATGCACTTTTATGGCAAGAGTATTCGTCGGTATATCAATAGAGAATGTCCAATCTCTGAAGGCGCAGGTGGTACATATACGACCTGGAATAGTTAAGGAATAAAAGCAATGATACTTTCATGATTATAGGCTGGATACACTAGGGGGGGTTAATCCGGTCGCTTGTAAGCCGACAGGAGTAGGAAGTAGAATCCGGCTGCCTCATCCGGCCAAGGGTATCCCAGGTGAACCCACTGTAGTGCCGTTCAATGCGCCGGCGATCCTTGGACCACAGATGAAAGCAGATGGACTCTTTGTGGGCCGGCGTCCTCCGGTCCACGGAGGAGAGACGTGAAGCGACCTCGTCTTGCAGAGCGTCTCCTCACCTTGCGTCCTCTCCAGGGGGGGGGGTTCCAACACACGGCAGTGTCGGGGGTCTTTATCCATGGAATAATCAACGTATACAAAGCATAATCCGTGCCTGGGAAGGCGGGCTGTCGTCGGTAGAATAATCCGGTATACAGGTCCACTCGCTCGTCGGCTCTGGGGCTCCTCGGGTGCAGCTTCACGTGGGGTCAACCACCCTGGATAAGCAGCCAGTTCTCTGCCCGAAACGATGGGGTACTGACTACGGTAGTATTCTCACCGCACGAAGCACTATATATTAACAGACTATTATTAGCGTAATAGACTACGTCCAACTCGACGATATAGTGCCAAATATGACTATTCAAATATTAATATACACGATGTCTCAATACCGATGGTAGGCGAACTTGGCCTTACTCCCACACGTGGCGTCGCGGGGAGGCTTTACGTCTGTGACTCTATTGGAGGGTAAGAAACTGGACTGAAAAGGAAGTCCTACTTTAGTAGCGCAGTATATATACGCACTATGAACAAATAGTCCCATTAGTGGTGCGGTAGCCAGATTCCTACGCGGAACTAGGACTTGTTCGTACATGTTGAGCGGTACGTTTGAACTGGGTCTGGGGGGGTATGGCAGCCTGGCACCAAGGTCTCGACCAATAGTAGAATGGAGACTATTATGGGATGTTCAGTAGGCTAGAATGGATATTCAATGCATATTGTACAAGGAATATACAAGGGATATCAGGGAATATTAGAGAATATACAAATACAATTAAATATATATATATAAATAAATATATATATTCGGTTTAATCTGGCCCTTCACAACAGCCACCCCCTGATTGGTCCCAGACCTAATCAGTTAAACAGAGACAGATTAATCGCGTTGTCTATTTACACATAAGGGTTTGCTGTAGGGGTCAGTCAACTTCACAAAGTCATATGGTTATGGGTCATGGTCATCATCGATTGTGTCTGGGAGTCGGGGCAGTTCTATGAGCCTCGCCACGGGACGGGTGTAAGTGCGACCCTGGACAAGCACTTCAGCTGCTCGGACCTTGCCGTCGGCACCGGTGATCACTTTGCTTACGCGGCCGGCCGGCCACATAGCTCTGGGCAGTGATTGATCAATAATCATGACGACTGTTCCTTCTGTCAAATTGTCTCTCTCCTTTACCCACTTCTGGCGGGTCTGTAGAGACGGTAGGTAGTGCAGTAGGAAACTGCTCCAAAACTTGTCGGCTAATACTTGGCTGTACCTCCACATTCGTCGGCCGTTCGCTTCTTCAGGCCGGTACATTGTCTGGGGTAATGCGGGATCTAGCCGCCCCATCAGGAGTGTGTTGGGGTCTGCGGAGATAACAGTGCTCAATCCACAGAACACAGACTTCTTATTCTCAGCCTCCTCCTGACTGGCTTCCCTCGGGATAGGCGTGGGCCACTCTCCTTCCGGGAGCTTTAGGAATGCTGGGCCGTCACTGTAAGCATTGTGACGGGTGAGGTCATCCAGGGGCATCCCCCGGGTGATGACGTCAGCTGGGTTCTGTTTTGTATCAACGTAGCGCCACTCTGTTTCTCCGGTTAACTCTTCGGTTAAGTCTTGAATCTCGGTGACTCTGACTCCCACGAAGACTTTGTACTTGCATGAGTCCGATTTGATCCAGGCGAGTACTGTCGTGGAATCTGACCTCAGGATTGTTCTAGACACCGGTATGGTGAGCTCACGTTGGATGAGCGTGGCTAGGTGCGCTCCGGCTAGGGCTGCGCAGAGCTCTAGACGTGGGATAGATTGTTGCTTGCGTGGGGCTATTCTCGAGCGGGCGAGGACAAATGCTGTGTAGATCTCTCCCCCCTTTTCTTGGGCCCGCAAGTAGGCTACTGATCCGTATGCGACCTCTGAGGCGTCACTGAAGACGTGTAAGTCCATTTTACATGTCTCTGGCCTCACCGTGGGTGGGAAGCAGCTTCGGCGCATATTAACGCCTGGGAGTGAGCGGAGCTCCATCTCCCACTCTCTCCAGGTGGATGCAAGGTGTGCGGGAATGGGGTCGTCCCAGCCCTGGTCCTTGTCCCACAATGCTCGTACAATCATTTTTGCCCTGGTGGTGTACGGTAGAATACATCCTAGCGGGTCATATTGTCGGGCGAGTGTTGTGTACACACTCCGTCTGGTGGCCGGCGCCGCCGCCGGCCTTCCCTGCTCCGTAGTCAGGGGCTTGTGTCTGTAGTGAAGCGAATCTGTTTTGAATCGCCACACCAATCCCAGGGTCATCTCCTGGGCTTCTCCCGGGATTGTAGCCATCCAGGTCTCGCTGCTGGCTGCCTTGTCCTCGGAGGAGAGGCTGCGCAGTACTTGCGGATCGCTGCTGGCCCACTGCCTGAGATCAAAGCCGCCTTTGATCAATGAGGCGCGGAGTTTAATCAGGAGAGCCTCGGCTTCTTCCTGGGTTGAAAGGCTTTGTAGACAGTTGTCTACGTAGAAGCTGTTCTTTACGCTGTGTCGGACCTCTTCGTCCGCTGCTGGGTCCTCTGCTACATGTTTCTGTAGTGCAAATGTAGCACAGCAGGGGCTGCACGTCGTTCCGAAGGGGAGGACTTCCCATTGGTAGATGGCTGGGTGCTCATCTCCTGGCTTCTCTCTCCATAGGAACCGTAACAGGGGCTTGTCCTCCTCTACTAATCTCACCTGCAGGAACATTCCTTTAATGTCCCCGCTGATGGCCACCTTTTCCTGGCGGAAGCGGAGTAGAACGCCGAGTAGGGAGGGGCCGAGTGTGGGACCGGGCAGTAACTCTTTATTCAGATTTTGGGATCCGATCTGGTAGCTGCAGTTAAATACTATGCTGTCTTTACCGTTGTGATGGACCTTGTGGTGAGGCACGTACCACGATTCGGTGGTCTGGTCAGCCTCTTTAATGTCCATCTTTGTGACGTGTCCCGCTGTGATGAGCTTCTCAATCTCAGCGCGGTATACACTCTCTTGGGCGGGGTTCTTGGCTAAGCGCCGCTCCGTGTTCAGCAGGTACCGTTCTGTGGCGTCTGTCTTGGCGTGGAAAGTAGGCATTCCTTCTCGCCGCAGGAGTGGCGTGGCGTATCTCAACACGCCGTTGACCGGGACTCTCTTGGTCCCTGTCTCGAGGAGGTGAATGGCGTAAATGTCATCTTTAGAGCGAATGTCTTTCTTTCCGTTCTTAAAGGGCATTTGTTCCAAGGTCCATAGCCGCTCTACGTGTTGCAGGAGTGCGGTTTCTCCCTCTGTGACTCGGGAGTGGAGACATCTAGTGGCTGTACTTCGGTTGAGAGATTTGGCGAGCGGGCCTTGGAGAGTCCATCCCAAACGGGTCTCGACTGCTGCAGGACAGCCTCGGGGTCCGGTATGAACCCGGTCTATCGGGACAATGAGGTCTGCATGGTCGGAGCCTATCAACAGGGTCGGCATAGCATTGTCTATGAGCGGGATCGGTAACTTGCGCAGATGTGCATATTTCTCCATCAGCTTGGCGACGGGGTATGTGTACCGCGACAGTCCTATTTCTTGGCTGGTGAAAGCGTCTGTAATCTGGTACCGTCGCTCAGGCTGGCCGCTTGCTGCGATAGAGAATGAGACATTCTCGCCCTTTATCGTCTTCAAATCTCGTCTTATTGTCCGAATTGTCATTTGGGTTTCGCTTCCCCGCAGCCCTAGCTGGGCCGCAGCGGAGGCGAGCAGAAGGGTCTTCTCTGACCCGTCATCGAGGACGGCGTAAGTGTCCAGGACTTTATTCTGGTAGCTTAGTGTCACACGCACTACTTTTAGGAGTACTCGGGCTCCACTGCTGCTGGCGGGATCGATGTACATGACGCTCGCTTTGCTGCTGGATGGTGTGGGTGAAGGGCGCCGTCTGTTACTGTCGTGAAGTATGTCCAGATGGGCTCCATCGCACTTGGTGCACCTTTTCTTTAAGCGGCATTCGGCTGCCATGTGTGAGCGCGCACAGCAAAAACAGCGCTTGTTGGACTTTATCCATTGACTTGCTTCCTCCGCGTTCAGCTTGGGGAAGGAGTCACATTGCGCTAGCCAGTGTTCTTTCTCACAGTAGGGGCACACTATCTTCCACTTCTCCGTTCTGGAGGGGGTACTGTGGCTCCTGCTGCTCGGTACTGACTCCGATTGGTGCATCACAGTCACCGATCTTCTTCCATCATTTAGTCGTCTGGTTCCTTCTCTGGAGCCAGGGGTGCTCCGTCCGAATGTATCTAGCCGTAGGCTGCTGACTTCTCTCGCCAGGAAGTCTGCTAGATCGAGGAGGTTCGGTTCGGGGCCATTCGGGTCTCGGTGGTCTCTCTGTCGCCTAAAACGCTCCTGTCGAGCGGGCGGCAGCTTCTCCAAGATCCTTTCCACATTTGAGTTGGCGTAAAGTTCATGCCTCCCCTTCTCTCTCTGCGCTCCCAACATCCCTACCAGGGACTGCACTCTGATGGACAGGTCGTCCAGTGCTCGATTGTCTATTGCTGGGGGTAAGCGGTCGATGTGTCGGATCTCCTGGATCACGTAATCCCATATGCGCCCATACCTCTGGTCCAATGCTACCAGCGCTGCTGTGTATGGGGTGGTGGAAGTCGCGTAGGCGAGCGCTATATTATGTGCGCGGGGTACCTTTAAGTGCTTCAGTAGGATGGCGTATTTATGGCGTTCATCCAATACATCCACCAACATGGTCTCCAGACACATGCGGAGTTCTGTATACTGGGCCCGGTTCTCTTGGGTGAAGTCGGGTACCATAGGCGTGCCAATGTATGACGCTGACTGTGGATACATCGGCGAGCGTTGGGGGAGAGGCCTCCTAGGCGAGTCTCCTCCCGCTCCTTGGTATGGGCTGGTACCGGCAGTGTACCATGGCCCGCTTGTCCAGGTGCTGTTCCTCGGTGCGGGTCGTGCGTCGTGCTCACCCGGGTATAGAGTCGGGGGTCTGTAGCGCAGCTCCGCGGGAGTATAGCCTGGGCTGTACCGGACCTCCTGGTCCGGTAGAGTACTGTGCTGTCGTCGGCCGTGGTTCTCCTCCTCTTCCTCTTCGTCTTCAGTTAGGTCATCCAGTGCTTGTAGTCTCTGGTTTAGCCTCTCCACAGGATATGCTGCTCCTTCCCGGTTGCTAGGTCTCGCTTGGACCGGTGGGGGGAGGTGGTCTGTGGGGGGTATAGACCTCGTCTGTTGGTCAAGTTCAGGGTTGTTTACTCGGCTAGGGGATGCCGCCCTGGAGGTGTGTCTAGACGAGTTCCTGGAGCCTCTGGCGGAGGGAGAGGGTGTTGTCCGTCTGATCAGCTGTTCTATTAGTTGCGCTTGCTGTCTGTCGCGCTCTGCGTCCCGTAGAGCACCAGCAGCTGCTCGCTGGCTGTCTGCTCGGTCTCGGGCCACATTCTCTTCTCTCTGAATGCGTCTTATTTCTAGACGTATATGCTCTTCTTCGCTCCGCTGCTGGATCTGCAGTCGGTCGCGTTCAGCAGCGGCGTTCAGGCTGATGAGGAAGGCCTGCTGTAGGGTCCTCTCTGCCTCGCTGGGAGAAGGCGGTTGTATAGGGGAGCCTTCCCTCGGGGGACTCCTTGCGGAGCCTTGGAGCTCTATCTCCACGGTGCTCTCCCCGTCTTCTTCCGTGCCGAGTTCTGTCTCGGTAGCGTTGTATTCCTCCCGGGACTCGTCGGGGACTACTTCTTCAGTACTGGCGGGGTGTGAAGTCATGTCTGGTTCCCACTGGTCCCCACCGTGAACTTGGTCAGTTACATTAGAACCCGTAGGGGCCTCTATGGTCGGGGTAGTCTGGGCGTTGGGGTTAGACATACTTTTACTTTCTAGTTTTACCGCGTTTACTGTTAGTAGAAGACTAGGTTGTTGACTGACAGCGTAAGCCTCTAAGTACTGAGGGAGCCGTCGTTCGCGCTGCGGGCGTTGGTTAGGAGGATCGTTTCGTGGAGTGTTCATCATAGGCCATTTCAATATTAATAACACTATATTAATATTACACTAATTACCCTCCGGCTCGAAGGACCAATTGTAACTGAGGGGTACAATTCCCTGACTGTATTACTAGATATGATACTTACTACCACTACCTTTGTACTTAATATTCGGCCACCCAGTACTCGGCATAAATATATTATGATGAACACTGTCACGTAGATGAAACGGATCCAACACAAATGTACGAATTAGAAATAGGTCTTTATTTCTACACAGCGATGGTGTGTAGAGCAAGCACTTAATCAAATCAATCACATTTATGAATGGGAATTAGTATGCACTTTTATGGCAAGAGTATTCGTCGGTATATCAATAGAGAATGTCCAATCTCTGAAGGCGCAGGTGGTACATATACGACCTGGAATAGTTAAGGAATAAAAGCAATGATACTTTAATGATTATAGGCTGGATACACTAGGGGGGGTTAATCCGGTCGCTTGTAAGCCGACAGGAGTAGGAAGGGGGGGGGGTAGAATCCGGCTGCCTCATCCGGCCAAGGGTATCCCAGGTGAACCCACTGTAGTGCCGTTCAATGCGCCGGCGATCCTTGGACCACAGATGAAAGCAGATGGACTCTTTGTGGGCCGGCGTCCTCCGGTCCACGGAGGAGAGACGTGAAGCGACCTCGTCTTGCAGAGCGTCTCCTCACCTTGCGTCCTCTCCAGGGGGGGGGGTTCCAACACACGGCAGTGTCGGGGGTCTTTATCCATGGAATAATCAACGTATACAAAGCATAATCCGTGCCTGGGAAGGCGGGCTGTCGTCGGTAGAATAATCCGGTATACAGGTCCACTCGCTCGTCGGCTCTGGGGCTCCTCGGGTGCAGCTTCACGTGGGGTCAACCACCCTGGATAAGCAGCCAGTTCTCTGCCCGAAACGATGGGGTACTGACTA